>NW_027187171.1:1103798-1182325 GCF_028583685.1 Petaurus breviceps papuanus
ATCTATCTATCTATCTATCTATCTATCTATCTATCTATCTATCTATCCACTACTAGCTTCTCTCCTGAGCTCCAATTCTACATTTCCAGCTATCTATTAGATATTTCCAACTAGATGTTTCATAGGCATCTCAAACTCATCATGTTGAAAACAGAACTCATTTTTTATTGCTAAACTCATCTCTGCTGAACTTATTTCCAAACCTAAGTTTCTACTGAACTTTCCTGTTACTTTCAAGGACACCACAATCAATCCAGTCCCCATGGTTCACCATTTCAGGATCAAACTTGACACCTCCCTTATATTCATCCCATATGTCTGGTTGTCCTTTCTATCTCTACACCTTCCATTTATGGCCCCTTCTCTGCACTTTCACATCTACTACTTTCTACCTGAACTACTATAACTGATTCTTAATTGATCTTTCTACCTCAAGTCTCTCCCCATTTCAACGTGTCCTCCATGTAGCTGGCAGGTCTGCCTGTATCATTCTCTAAATAAATATCAATGGGTCACTATTTCCTCTAAGATCAAATATAAACTCCTCTATTTGGCATTACCTTTCAACTCTTCTTATGCATTATTCATCATTTACCACCTGATTGCTCTCTTGGACTTCAGGATCTCCAGAAACACATTACAGTGCAAAATGAAATCAAGTCTGAAGTTCATACTTCCTCAGCACTTTCTTCCCCTAGGGCCCCTCCCTTCCTTTGGCTGGAGAAGGATAGAGGCAGGATGGACATCTGGGACATCTTCTTAGATCCTCTGCCAGTTAAGAATGGTACGCAGATGGGGGTAGCTAAGTGGCACAGTGAATAAAGCACTGGCCCCGGAGTCAGGAGGACCTGAGCTCGGTTCCGGCCTCAGACACTTAACACCCACACCCACACCCACACCCACACCCACACACACACACACACACACACACACACAAACTAGCTGTGTAACCTTGGGCAAGTTAGTTAACCCCAAATGCCCTCCAAAAAGGAAAAAAAAAAGAATGGTATCCAGGGAATTCTCATCCTATCCCACCTGGATTTTCTTCTGGACTTTATGATCTCCAGAAACTCATCATTCTACAAAATGCAATTAATTCTGTATCTCATATCACCTCAAATCATGTTTCACATACATACACACAAACACACACACACAAAAAGGGAGGGACACACAAAGATATTATATGATTTTAATGGAGTAGTAAACTTCACTTTCAGAAAAGCAGCAAAATTAGACTGTTTTCTCTAAGAATTAGGCAAGAAAGATAGATGGCATCCAAATGTTTCTATTAAGAACAATGGGGGCAGCTAGGTGGCACAGTGAATAGAGCACCAGCCCTGGAGTCAGGAGGACCTGAGTTCAAATCCAACCTCAGACACTTAGCACAAAAACTAGCCGTGTGACCTTGGGCAAGTCATTTAGCCCCAATTGCCCTCCAAATAGCAAAAAAAAAAAAGAACAATGAAAAAAGGATGAGTAAATATAATGTTCTGGATATTTTGTACATTTTTCTTTTGATCCTACAGGTAATTAAGAACAAGATTGAAAAAGTAAAGTATTGAACTTCCTTCATGTCCAATTGAATATACACAAATGAATTATTTTTGTAAATGTTTCTTTCTTTTTCTTACCTTTTTTTTCCTCAGGATATATAGGCTCCAATTATGTTTTAGTAATTATTTAGAAATTTTCAAAACTGCATTAAGGATTTTAGATGTAAAATTGTGTTAATAATTGTAAAGAAGTATTTAATCATTTTTCCCCTGCTTCTGGAGTTGCTATCCTATATTATGAGACAGAAGGGTTCAATTTATAAGTTAGATTTTCATGGATCCTTTTTAAGAGTCTTCCTTCAACCTGTAGTGAGCATTATCTGTATCATGTACAGTGTTCAAGTAATGATAGAAAGAGCAAATAGCATGTAAAAATTGAAATTCTCTGAACTTTAAGGCAAATTATGGTTTCATGTTGTAATGGGAATGCAAATTTGGAAGATCTTCCCTGCCCCTAGGCTAAAGTGCACCTGAAGACTGGGATGGGAGGCTTGTTTTTCAGTAGATACTTTTTGATTGGCCAGTGGGTCAATAAGGTTGTTACATTCTCTGAGCCAGGAGAAGGCTATATAAGCCCTGATGTGTAGCTTTGTTTTGGGGGCTCACTTTGAGAAGTGTTCTGTGATTTGATCTGTATTCTGGGAAGCCGTTGTCCAGGGCCCCCCCGGCTTTGAAAAACCCAGATGTGGAAACCCAGATGTTGACTGGGTATGGATGTAATGGTTGGACAGTTTGGAAATCTGTCTACTTGATCTGTTTCTGTCTTGATAATTCTGCCTGTATACTTTGAAGTTCGGGGTGCTGACCTTTTCTCCTGAACAAGGTAAACGATATATGTCTGACTGATTAAAGTAAGCTTGTTAACCCATTTTGAGTCGCTTTCCTTTAACAAAGCAGATCCAAGAACCTGTGTGGTAGCAGCAAACCCTGAGGACGCCGGGGTGCTTGCTGCTACACATGTTTGAGGTTCTTCTTATAGCTCTCTTGTTTATAAGATTAATTCCATATGTTTGAGCTGTTTTTCATCACATAAACTAGTTAGTAAAAGATCAAATTTAAGAGGCTGTGTTAGGCTTCACTAAATTGTATTAAGTTTTATTACTAGCAAATTTTAGCAGCATTACCTAGTGAACCTCTCTGTAAGTGACTTGGAACCAGGAAAGTAGATCTACTGGGAAAAAAAAAATCTTCTCTAGAATTGTCCTGGCAACATGACCTCTTCCAAAATTCCTAAGGAAAAATGTTTCCCAGGATCAGATGGTACATGGGATAGCTAAGAATCAAAATTAAATAAGCTGATTAAATGGTCATTTGGAGTAGGAACAAGCTGGATCAAGTAGACTTCATGTTATTTAATATTGATGACATTACTGTATTCATTTTGCTTTAATGCTTCCTGTACTTATGTTTGCCTATAAAGGTGTATGCCCAAATTATAATGGGGGCACACCAATTTATAAGTATGTGATCAAAGAGGTACTACAGGTAAAACAAGGGACTGATATGATAATTTTCTTATTTTCTTTTGTTAATTTTTATTATGCCATTCCTCCTGAAATCTTCTGGCTAACTTAGGTTTGTTTTCTGTTAATATTAACCTCACCTAACTAAAACCTGACTCATGAAATAACAGTATGAAGGGAAGACTTTTTGACATTCCCCAAATAAAAACCCAAAGGGAAGTTTGAGCTTCCCAAAATAATTTAGCTATTTGTGGAAGAATTCCCCAGTAGCAGACTCTGAAGGCAAATAAGTCTCCCCTCTCAATCAGCCCACTGTGAACCCTCTGAATGCTCTAAATGTAGTTTAATTTATAATAGATTTAGTTTACCTAGAGTCTATATAACTGGGGTTTTTCCCCCCTTAGGGTATACATGAGATTATGATTCTGTTTAAGTTTTTTCAACTTCTATGGCCTAAGACTGCTAGATTGCTGTATGTCAAAAATTATTTCTCTGTCTCTATGTCATACTTTTTTCTATAACAAGTCTCATTAGAATCTTAATCTTTGTTCAGTCTTATTTTTCTACCTATTGAACTTGTGCTTATGCATAATAAAACCCAAGTTTTTATCTCTATAATTTCTGTGTTATGATAGGTTTATTCAGGAGCAGTAACCTATTACATGAACTCAAAAAGGAGATATATTTCCCATAACAATAGTCTCCCTTAATCTGGAATAACTTCTATTCCCCAAAATGTCTTTTGCTGGTTAACATTTATTACAATGTCCTAATGTTTGCAAAGCATTATATATGTGTGTGCATGTATGTGTATGTACATACATGTATATATGTATGTGAGTATATATGTGTATATAGGTACACACACATATATATACACATCATGTTGTCCTAGTAACCCTGTGATTTAGGTGTTATTATTATCCTCATTTTACAGATGTGAAAACTGAGCACAGAAAGGTTATAAGACTTGCCAAGGACCACACAGCTGGTAAATATCTGAGACAGAATTTGAACTTACCAGTCCAATAATATCCATTATGTTGGATGGAGGTCTTCAAAGTGTGGCCAAAGGCCAAGTCCCAACTGCCACTTGTTTTTGTACTGCCTTCAAGTTAAGAATGGTTTTTACATTTTAAAATACAATAAACTTTTTTTTAAATGTAAAAACCATTCTTGGCCCACAGCAAACAGATTCCACCCAACCTTCCCCTAAACCCTGCACTATGTCATCTAGCTCTTTCATTCTAAAATGTATCTGTTCTCTATTTTAGAGTAAGAATTAAAAAAGCAAGTCTTTGTATATAGGAATGCCAAGGATTTATGTGGGTTTATTTTATATCCTGCAACTTTGCCAAATTTATTTATTGTCTCAAGTAGTTTTTTACTTGATTCTCTAGGATTCTCTAAGTATACCATCATATCATCTGCAAAGAGTGATAGCTTGGTCTCTTCTTTGCCTAATTTGATTCCTTTGATTTCTAAAAAGCAAGTCTTTGTAAAGCAAAGCTCTTTCCCACTGAATTCTATCACAAACATAAAATGTATACTACCTACAAGGCCTTGATTTTTAAAAAACTTTTGGCTAAGAATTAAGATAACAGTCAGTCCAATAACAGCTTGAGTGTTTTAATGTATCAGTGATGTTAGGCAGCTAAGTGGCACAGTGAATAGAACACTGGTCCTGGAGTCAGGAAGAGTTGAATTCAAATCCAGCCTCACACACTTAACAATTACTAGCTGCGTGACCTTGGGCAAATCACTTAACCCCAATTGCCCTGCCTTCTCCCCTCCAAAAAGGAAAAAAAAAGTATCAGTAATGTTGAATTAGGAACTGTTGACCTGTTGACCTTTCCTTCTGCAGCACTGTCATTACCTTGCCATTACCTCATTGTTATTAAGCATCTTCTTATCTCCTTGCTGAAACTGCAGGAATTTTTCTATTTAGGGATACCTTAAACCCAGACTCAGAAACACCCTCGTTCTCTTGTCTATCATCTATCTCATTATCTACAGTATCTACAAGATGCAGTATACTTCAGTAGCAGGGATCATTAACTAAAAAGATTATTATAAAACCAGGTTCTCTAATATTAAGTATTTCTTTGGTTGGTAAATTTAAAATTCATTGCGAGTATATTAAATGAAATCACTTTCTATGCAAATGCATTTAAAACTGTTCAGAGGAAAAAAGGAGAGGTAAAGCCCCCTTAAAAAGCAGGTCAGGCATAAGTTGGGAAGCCCATATAGCAGGAATATGCAATCTTTTGTGTGTTATGGACCCCTCTGTAAGTCTGATGAAGTCTATGTACCCCTTCTTAGAATAATATGATAAAATGCATGAAAATAAATACATGAGGCTACAAAGGAAATTGAGAATTGGTAAAAAATAAAGGTAGTTTTTTTTTCCTTTCCAGGTTTACAGGCCCCCTGAAATCTCTCCATAGAGCTCAAGTTTCTAAGACCTCTTGCCCTAAAAGGAATTTACATGTAATATTTAGGATTTGACACAAAATAACTGATATTCTGATAGATGACATAACAAGATAGCTTCTAGAGATAACCTATTTGTAAAGAGATGATCACGAGATTTTTACACAAGCCCAAGTAAATAGTGAATCTATAGCTGACTATAATTCCACATTTAGTTAGGAAGTAGACTAAGGATAGCAGAGGCATGCTGCAAAAAATATAAAAAATCTCTCCTTGAAAGCTAGACAGAAAAGGAAAATTTAGAGAAAAATAAAGAGTGCTATAAAGAAACATTTTTTCTCTATAAAAGTAAAAAAGAGATAATTAAAAGTTGCTTTTGAAAAATAAAGCGCCTTTGAAGGCTTTTTAAGACCCATAATTAAAGGTAGTCTAAAAAGCTTCACCTGAGCCAGAAAGCTTTTGACCCTCAGCAAAGGCTCCAGGTGAGTTCTACTTAACTCCAGTAAAAGAAAAAAACATTAAGCCAAAACTCAGAATTTAGGTATAGTAAGGAAGGTATTAGATTTGTAAACTAGTATTTTACTTTTTTTTAAATGAAAATTTTTAAAAATACAAGCAAATGTTATTGTAATGAGCATATCATTAGATATTTTTGCTACTGGAGTAAAGAATTAGACTTCTGTAGAAAAAAAGGGTAATTATTAAGAATGTGTGTTCTCTCTTAGTCACACCCAAATAATCTGGAGTTGACTGTTATAGTACTTGGCAGCAATAACCAAAAAAGTACCACTGTTTACCTGATGGCAGCTACCCAAAAATCAGGCACAGTGCTTGGAAAAAAAAACCAACAATAACTCTAGGGACATTTTCAAACCCAAACATAGAGTGAAATTGTACACTCAGTGTACTAAGTTTACTTAGAACATGTACAACTTAGTCCCTACACAATCGGTACTGGGACAGTTCAGAAAAACAAACATAAAAGAGGTCTGCATGCTTCATATTATATAAGATACTGATTAAATGTGTGATTAAGCTAAAATGTAAAATGTACCTGTGATGTGAGTCAAATGAATTTAGAACATAAACCCTCCTGTGGCAGACGTTTGTAGCGTGAAAGTTCTGTATAACACTTAGCTTAATGAGAGATTCAATGAACATTCCAACTAAGCAGGATGACGAAAAGCTGAGTAACAAGCTACAAGGGCTTACTACCTACGGGAATGAGATGGGTAGGCTGGGATTCTTCCAGTTTGTTCCTCAGCCAGTCGAAATCCTGGTATCTTCGACGAACTGAATATTCTGGCAGGTCAAATTCTATGCGACTGGTCTACAAAAAAGAAAGTAGGGAAAAAATTAAACAAAGGAGATTGTGGAGGAGGTAAATAAAGAAAAACATGTATATGCTTTCTCAGAATAAACCAAGCTTAAGGAAATCTTGCATCCAACTGCCTCCACCCTCCCCATTCCCTTGAAGCCAAGTGGCAAAGACTTTCTTTCAATCTGGATGACAAATCATCTTGGCTCTACAGACCCAACTTAAAACTCAGGAGCTGGAATGATGATATTTGGTTTGGTTTTCTTTTTCTCCCTAGCTTGCAGGAATGGAGAGAGAGCTGGCTCTCCGAACTAACTGTATTTAGAAAGGGTAGTTTAATGATCCAATGAATGCCCTCCAAGTCCTACTCTGAAGCCTAGTATTCTCCCTTGGGGAAGGGTGGGAAAGCATAGAGGTTGCTACTGGATCAAGACAGTATATGTACCTGAAAGAAAACATGCTTAACTCATTTCCTTCTGCTAAACTGTTTGTGGTAAGGGTTTCTAGGGATGGAGGGTTAACAGATCTTTAAACCTCAGACTCTGGGAAACCACAGCTAAAGAATAAATTCCTTTATTTTCATCCTTCCTTCAAGGCACAGTTCAAGTACCACCATCTGTATAAAACATTTTGTGATCCTTTCCATCTGCTGCTGCCCTTGCCCTCAAACTATTTTGTATTTAACAACTTGGTATTTATTCTTCTAATATTTATTCTGTTTATACTTGTATATAACCTTATGGTCTCTCCTCTTACCCTCCACCATGAGACTGAAGTTCCATGTCACTAAAGATCATGTCCTTTATTATATCTTAATCCCCAGCATATAGCACAGTGTCTGGTATATACCGTGTTTCCCCGATAATAAGACCTATCCCAAAAATAAGCCCTCCCCTTACTGTGTAAGATTCCTCTAAAATAAGCCCTCCCCCGAAAATAAGCCCTATTGAGATTGCTACTGTAGTGAAGGTGATCCCCTGCGCTACACGCTACATTATGGTACCCTCTGTATGCACCGTCCCCCCCCCCCCGTGAAACGCACGCCGAGCTGCATCCAATCAGAGCTGCAGCAGTGAGCGCGTCATCCTGTTCTTTATTGAATTCATTATTGAATAAAAGGTATATTTTTTTGTTCACATTTACCTGTTTATTAAAATTGCTGTCAATGTTCATTAAAATAAGCCCTCCCCTGAAAATAAGCCCTCTGGTGTTTTTCTGTCCAAATTTTAATAAGACAGTGTCTTATTATCGGGGAAACACGGTAGTAGGTGTTTAATCAATGCTTATTGAGTGATTGACTGATTATATAGTTAATTTGGTTCCTGAATATGTAGAACTCTTGTCTCTAAACAAAGATCAGGCATTTTAGAGGTCTGTTGTAAATGTCAAATGAGATGTTTGTAAAGTTCTTTCTAAATGCTAGTTACTGTTATTATCCAGCATTTTTTACTTTTTATATTCACATTAGTCAGGCTGTAAAGAAGAATTAGAAGCAATGGGAAGAATCACGAGAAAGAAGAACAAAATAAAACAAAAAAAGGAGAGAGCAAATAGTATGTTTCCATCTGCATTCAGACTCCATAGCTCTTTCTCTGGATAGCATTTTCCATCATGAGTTTTTTGGAGTTGTTTTAGATCCTTGTACTGCTGAGAAAATTTATCTAATTTAGTCATCACACAATGTTGTTGTTACTGTGTACAATGTTCTCCTGGTTCTTCTCATTGCACTCAGCAATATTTCATGTCTTTCCAGGTTTTTTTAAAGTCTGCCTGCTCATCATTTCTTACAGCACAATAGTATTCTATTGCATTCATATACCATAAATTGTTCAGCCATTCCGCAATTGATGGACATGACCTCGATTTCCAATTTTGGTGACCACAAAAAGAGCTGCTATAAATATTTTTGTATATGTAGGTCCTTTTCCCACTTTATGATCTCTCTGGAATACAGACCTAGAAATGATATTTCTGGGTCAAAGAGTATGCACAATTTTATAACCCTTTGGTCATAATTCCAAATTACTCTCCAGAATGGTTGGATACCCTATAATGCCACCAACAACACATTAGTGTTCCGATTTTCCTTTATCTTCTCCAATATTTATCATTTTCCTGTTTGATGTTAGCCAGTCTGATAGGTGTGAAGTGGTACCTCAGAGTTGTTTTGATATCTAATCAATAGTGATTTAGAGAACTTTTTCATACGACTATAGATAGCTTTAATTTCTTCACTGAAAACTGCCTGTTCATATCCTTTGACCATTTATCAACTGGGGAATGACTTGTAGTCTTATAGACTTGACTCAGGCTCTATATATATTAGAAAAGAGGCTTTTATCAGAGACACTGGCTATAAAAATCGTTCCCCAGCTTTCTACTTCCCTTATAATCTTTGCTCCATTGGCTTTGTTTATGCAAAAACTTTTCTTTTCTTTTTGCAGGGGGGAAGATAGGGAAATTGGGGTTAAGTGACTTGCCCAAGGTCAAGTGGCTAGTTTTCTTTTGTGTGTGTGTTAAGTGTCTGAGGCCGGATTTGAACTCAGGTCCTCCTGACTCCAGGGCCAGTGTTCTATTCACCGTGCCACCTACCCGCCCTTTTGCCTATTTTTTGAAATAGTTTATATAGTATTAGAACTAATTGCTTTTTAAATGTTTGGTAGAATTCACTTGTAAATTCATGTGACCCTAGAGATTTTTTTCTTAGAGAGTTCATTAATGGTTTATTCAATTTCTTTTTCTGAAATGGAGTTTTTAAAGTATTTTATTTCCTCTTCTGTTAATCTGGACAATTTATATTTTTGTAAGCATACATTTCACTAAGATCATCAGATTTATTGGCATACAGCTGGGCAAATTAGCTCCTAATTATTCTTTTAATTTCTTCTTCATTGGTGGTGAATTCACCTTTTCATTTCTGATACTGGTAATTTGGTTTTCTTTCTTTTTTTAAAATCAAATTAACCAAAGGTTTATCTATTTTATCGTTTTTTTTTTATAAAGCCAGCTCTGAGTTTTATTTATTAGTTCAATAGTTTTCCTCATTTTCAATTTTATCTTTTGGTTTTCAGAATTTCTAATTTGGTATTTAGTTAAGGATTTGTATTTGCTCTTTTTCTAGCTTTTCAGTTGCATGCCCAATTCATTGATCTCTTCTTTCTCTATTTTATTCATGTAAGTATTGAGACATAAAATTTCCCCTAAAAAGTGCTTTGGCTGCATCTCATAAGTTTTGGTATTTTGTCTCATTATTGTCATTCTCTTGGATGAAGTTATTGGTTGTTTTTATTATTTGTTGTTTGACCCACTCATTCTTTAGGATTAGATTCTTTAGTATGTCATTAATTTTTTCGTTTTTCTTTCCATGGCCCTTTATTACATGTAATTCTGATTGCATCATGATGCATTTAATATTTTCTGCTTTTCTGCACTGGGTTGTGAGGTTTTTCTGTAGGTGTCATGTACTGCTAAGAAAAAAGGTATATTCCTTTCTATCCCCACTCAAGCTTCTCCTGAGGTCTACCATATCTAACTTCTCTAAAATTCTATTTACCTCCTTAACTTCTTTCTTATTTTGTGGCTACATTTACCTACTTCTAGAGGGGGAGGTTGAGGTCCCCCCACTAGTATATTTTTGTTGCCTATTTCTTCCTGTAACTCCCTTAACTTCTCTAAGAATTTGCATGCTATACCACTTGGTGTGTGTATGTTTAGTAATAATTTTACTTCTTTGTCTATGGTACCTTTTAGCAGTATGAAACTTCCTTCCTTATCTCTTTTAATTAGATCTATATTTGCTTTGTCTGACATCAGGATTGCTACCCCTGCTTTTTTTTTTTGGAGGGGGAAGGCAAGGCAATTGGGGTTAAGTGACCTGCCCACGGTCACACAATTAGTAAGTCTGTTAAGTGTCTTAGGCTGGATTTGAACTCAGGTCCTCCTGACTCCAGAGCCAGAGCTCTATTCACTGCACCACCTAGCTGCCCCTGCTTCTTTTTTTTCACTTCAGCTGAAATATAATATATTCTGGCCTTTTGCCTTTGTTTATATTCCTTTGCTTCAAATATGTTTCTTGTAAACAACATATTGCAGGATTATGGTTTTTAATCTACTCTATTATCTGCTTCCATTTTATAAGAGAGTTCATCCCATTCACAATTATGATTACTAACTGTGTCTTTTTCTCCATTCTATCTTCCCTACTTTTTATGCTTTTCTCTCTCTTTTCCTTTTCCCTCTTTACTAGAGTTTTGATTTTGACCACTGCCTCCCTCAATCTGCCCTCCTTTTTATCATCCCCCTTCTTTTTCTTTCCCTTTTCCCCTCTGACTTTCTATACAGTAAGTTAAATTTTTATACCAAACTGAGTATGTTATTCCCTCTTTGAGCAAAATCTGATGAGAGTAAGTTTCAAACAATGCTCATCTCCCTCCCTTATTTCCCTCTACTGTAAGAGGTTTTTGTGCCTCTTCAAGTGATGTAATTTACTCTTTTCTGCCTTCTCCTTTCCTCTTCTCCCAGTACAATAATTGTTCACCATTTAATTATTTTTATCATCACATCAAAGTCAATTTATATCCACACCCTCTGTCCATGTATATATATCCCTTCTACATGTTGTAATAAAGATACAGTTTTAAGAGTTACAAGAATCATCTTCCAGTGTAGGGGTGTAAAATCTGCCCATATTGCATAACATGTTTTTTTTTTCCTTTCTTTCCTGTTTACCTTTTTATTCCTCTCTTGAGTCTTGTATTTGAAGATGAAATTTTCTGTTGAGCTCTGGTCTTTTCATCAGAGAGGTTTGGGAAGGCCCCTATTTCATTCAGTGTTCATCTCCTCACCTGAAAGATTATGCTCAATTGTGTTTGGCAGGGTAGTTGATCCTTGACTGTAATCCAAGCTTCTTTGCATTATGGAATATCATATTCCAAGTTTTCTGATCTTTTAATGTTGAAACTTCAAGGTCCTGTGTAATCCTGAGTGTGGTTCTATGATATTTAAATTGTTCCTTTCTGGCTGCTTGCAGAATTTTCTCCTTGACCTGATATTTCTGGAATTTGGCTATAATATTCCTTGGGGTTTTCATTTTGGGAACTCTTTGAGGTGATAGGTAGATTCTTTCAAAGACTATTTTACCCTCTGGTTCTAGGACCTCAGGGCAGTTTTCCTTGATTTCTTGAAAGATGCTGTCCAGGCTCTTTTATTACACATGGCTTTCAGGTAGACCAATAATTCTTAAAAGTGACTCTCCTGGATCTATTTCCCAGGTCAGTTGTTTTCCCAATGAGGTATTTTATGTTTTCTTCTATTTTTTTCATTCTTTTGAGTTTGTTTGATTCTTTTTTTTAATTAGTGTATTTTTAGTTTTCAACATGAACTTTGATAAGTTCTAAATTTTCTCCACCCCCTCCCTTTGTCCCTCCCTAAGCCATAGTGTAATCTGATATAGGTTCTACATATACATTCTTATTAAGCATACTTTCACATTAAACATATTGTACAGAAGAATTAGAATGAGTGGAAAAAGGAAAAAACATGAGAAAGAAAAAAAACAAAAAAAGAGAGCAAACCATATGCTTTGATCTGCATTCAGACTCCATAGTTCTTTCTTTGAGTATGGATGACATTTTCTATCATGACTGACTGATTCTTGATGTCACATAAAGTCATTAGTTTCCACTCACCTAGATCTAATTTTTAAGGAATTATTTTCTTCAATTAGCTTTTGTACCTCCATTTCCATTTGGCCCATTTTACTTTTTAAGGAGTTCTCTTCAGTGAGATTTTGTGCCTCCTTTTCCATTGGGCCAATTATACTTTTTAAGGAGTTGTTTTCTTCAGTGTACTTTTTTCCCATTTGGCCAACTGTATTTTTGAAGGATTTGTTTTCTACAGTCTATTTTTGTCCTTCCTTTTCCAAGCTATTGACACTTTCTTGCATATCTCTTCTTTTTTTTTTTTTTGGAGGAGGGAAGGTAGGGCAATTGGAGTTAAGTGACTTGTCCAAGGTCACACAGCTTCTCATTTCTTTTCCCAATTTTTCTTCTACCTCTCTTTTAAAATCCTTCTTGAGCTCTTCCTAGAAGGCATTTTGGGTTTGAGACCAGTTCATAATGCCCTTTGAGGTTTTGGATGTGGGTATATTTACAATGTTGTTCTCTTCTGAATTTGTGTTTTGTCTTACCTGTCCCCATAGAAAGAATCTATGGTCATGGTCTGTTTCTGCTTTTTTTCTCATGGTGTTTGCCTATTTCCTGGCTTTTAAAGTTAAGCTCTCCTGCTGAAGCACAGGGGGCATTGACCCAAGCTTCTTGTGCTAGGGGCTAAGGACCTGATCACTGGCTTTGTGTTCTGGTGCTGGCAGATGGAGACTGCAGGGGTCTAGAAGCTTACCTGGTGCTAAGCTGGGGTCAGCAACACTGAAGCTCTCAGGGTGGAGGATGGGAGTCTGGTTCCTGGAGGACAATGGCTCACCCAGGTTGCTCTGAAGTATCGGGAGGTTTGGCTGCTGGAGGATGCCTGTCTGCTGGCACTTGTGATGGTTTTCTGACTTGGAGCCTACTGGTTCCCTGCTGGTGCCAAGGCACTCAGGAGATCCTGGTTTTGGCACTTGCCTGCTCTGCTACCCTGGGGCTCAGGATCTTCCACTGGTTTACTGAGGTGGCGCTTGCCAAAGGCTAGCTGAGACATCTCCAGTCCTGTACTGCTCTCCTTCCACCAGAGTGAAAGGGACCTTTCTCATTAATTCTCCAAGCTCCCCAAGCTAAAAGACTGCTGCACCCTATCTTTCTGTTGGGTCATCTATTCCAAAATTTTCCTGGGGTGATATTTTCTTGGTTTTTAGAGGTCAATAAGGGAGAATGGAGAGCAACTTACTGGTTACTCTGCCATCTTGGCTCCTGTAAGTCAAATCTGACCATTACATTCTTCCATTCAATCAACTCCAATGGCTTTCTGTTATCTTTAGGATCTCCAGCATTTTCATCTCTGTCTCAAATAAGTAGGCTTTTCATTAAGGCATTTCTCCAAGGCAAAGTACAAGAAGGCCAACTCAAACAAAAACTGTCAGGCTTACCTTCCAGTGTCAACACTCAAGAATGACTTCATAGCTAATACTAAAACCAACAGGAGTCAAAAATTAGGCATAAAATGACTACTCTGTTAGAATCCCTAGAACTTTGTCCCTCTTGAAGTTACAAACAACTAATTAATCCAATTAGTCAGTCAATAGACTTTAAGTGCCTACTATGTGCCAAGCACTGTGTTAAGTGTTGGGGAAACAAACACAAAAGAAAATCCCTGCTATCAAGGAGCTTACAATCTAATGGAGACAACATGCAAATAAATATATGTACAAAACAAACTATATACAAGATAAATAGGAAATAATAACAGAGGGATTAGAATTAGTAGGGGTTGGAAAAGGCTTCAGATAGAAAGTGGAATTTTAGTTGAGATTTAAAGGAAGCCAGAGAGGTCAGTAGTCAGGGCGGAGGAGGAAGAGCATTCCAGGCATGGGGGACAGTCAGAGAAAATGCTGAGAGCTAAAAGATGGAGTGTCTAGATCATGAAACAGTCAGGAGGCCAGAGTCACTGGCTAGAAGAGCAATGTTGGGGAGGAAGTTGTAATTTTATGTAAATTTAAATAAATTATGTAAAATATATTTATCTTATGTAAAAAATAAATTATGTAAAAATTCATTATGAAGCTATCAGCCTCCCCTCATCCAGTGGTATCATTCACTTCAAGGTTCCCCTTCTCCTGAATACCTGGTAATGTCATATTTCTCAGAAGGGACCAATAAACCTTGTACTGCTGCAATGTTTTTCATGTCTGCATTCTAATTATATGTCTTTTCTTATTATATGTATAAGGATATGGCTTTGTTTCTACGAAATTTCTAATTACAAACGTTTCTCATTCAGAGAAATGTAAATGAATCAACATTTCTTGCTATGGAATATATACCTGCATACACCCATTTATACATAACTATTTTTCAGTTAGTCGACAGTCAAGCTTATATTCAACCAAAAGAAACAAATACACATGCTGGGTGTACAAAAAGTCTTAGTGTTCTTTTAACCTTAAAAAAGGGAGGATACACTGGAGGGGGTGGGGAGCAGATATCAGAAAAGGCCTCATGTAGGGGGTGGTCCCTGACCTAGTTTTGAAGCAAGGTAGGGATTCTGAGATAGAGCTTTCATAAATGCAATGTAATAGACTAGACCCTGTGGTTTAGTTGAATTGTACTTTTTCAAATTCATTATGGTAACTTTTTGATAATTCTTCTGTTCTATTTTAAAGTAAAATAATACTCAATAAAGTGCCCCCCTGCAAATGAAGATCAGAAATTATTTTTTAACCTGTCACTGGGCCTAAGAAAACTATCATTTGTTTTATTTTTTAATGGCTAATTTCAGATTTATGATACTGTTTTTGCTAAATTAGTACTCTAGAAAATAATAATAATGATGATGATAGCTAGAATATATATAGTTCTTTGACTACTGTAAACTACTTTACAAATATTACTGCATTTTATCCTTACTACAGCCCTAGGGGGTGGGTGCTATTACTATACCCATTTTATATATGAGTGACCTGAGAGAGAGAGGTTAAGTGACTTACTCAGGGTCATACAACTAATAAGTATCTGAGTGCACAATTTATGGCTCACAGGCTGCTTATGGCCCTGAGGACACATCAAAGGATTTCAAGTGGCATGTGAAAAATATAGAGGAAAACATCTACACTTTTTGTGGGCTTCCTATTTGAGTTTGATACCACTGGATGATTCCTGTGTTAGTGCAGTAGCTGTGGAAATAGAGAAAAAAAAGAACAGATAGTTGATATGTGAAAGCTTCATCTCCAGCATCTGCCACTTACTACAAACATGAGCTTGGACAAGTCATTTATCTCTCTGGGGTATAGTTTTCTCATCTGCAAAATAAGGAACATCCTTGAGATAAAATGCTCCTTCCAGGTCTAAATCTGTGACCCTACAACAGAAGTGGCAACCAATTAGATATTAGACTTAGGGGCTACCTTTTACTCATGCCTATCCTCTAGGTTACAAACATAGGAGCCAAGATGAATGGGTAAGCTCCACAGAGAAAAACAGTGAAGGGACAGCTAGCATGCCACAAGTGACCCGTAGGCTAACATGATTCCTTTCTTAAAATTTTTTTATTTATTCATTTTAAAAATATCACCTTCATTTTCCAATATATCACACTCCTTCCCAATCAAATGGCATCCCTTATGAAAAATGGGGGAAAAAAAAGTTTAAAAAAATAGAATTTCAGGAAAACTAACACATCAACCAAGTTTGATATTATATGCAGTGTTCCTTACTCAGTGTCTCTCACTTCTGTCAAGGAATAGAGATCTACTTTTCAAATCCCTTCTTCAAGAATAAAGCTGGTCGTTTTAATCATACAACATTCAGTTTCCCTTCTTTTTAATTCTGTTTACATTGCTGTAGTCATCATATATACATATTATTTCCCTGTACACACACCATTTCAAAACTAGACTTAGTCAATTATGCATTCCCAACTCAAGCTGAGAGTAAATAAATTAAAACTTTGGGTGAATCCAAAATACAACCTGAGTAGACCCAAAATAAGCACTGAGATCTAAGCATTCCTACTCCAAAATGCCCAAATGGGGACATTCCTGTGAGACATGGGGCAGCCTAGCCCAAGGTAACACCCTGAGCTACTGAGGGGTGTGGGTTACAGGTACCTGGAGTCTAGTTTCAGTCAAAAGATCTCTCCTCAGGTAGAGCAGATGTTAGACAAGAACGTTCTGGCTCAACTTTTCCCTTAAAGATAACCTCCCCGGTTCCTTTCTTTGGCACTTCAAGATCCTCATCTTCAGCTCTCTACAAGTCATCTCCATCCGTACATCTGTCAGTATTCTAACTCAACATGATCAAAATAGTTTATTTTCTTTTCCCCAAACCAGCTCTTGCTTCACTGTTTTTCTCTGTGGAGCTACCCACTCATCTTGGCTCCTATGTTTGTAACCTAGAGGATGGGTATGAGTAAAAGATAACCCCTAAGTCTAATACCTAATTGGCTGCCACTTCTGTTGTAGGATCACAGACCCAGACCTGGAAGGAGCATTGCAGACTATCTCAAGGATGTTCCTTATTTTGCAGATGAGAAAACTATATCCCAGAGAGATAAGTAACTTATCCAAGCTCACATTTGTAGTAAGTGGCAGATGCTGAAGATGAAGCTTTCACATCTACATCAAGCATCTGTTCTTTTTTTCTCTATTTCCACAGCTACTGCTCTAGCACAGACTCTTACCATCATCCCATGGTATCACACTCAGATAGGAATGGATCCCTGCAGGGTGAATATTGACTTAAAGAGCCACAAATTAACATCGTCTATACTGTAATGTATTTTTCTTTCTTTTGTAAAATATTTTCCAATTAAATTTTAATCTAGTTCAGTACAACTAGGGAGAGTTTAACACTTCTGATCTAAATGTTTGCAATAACCTTACAGTGTTTCCTACTTCCATTCTTCCAGAATAATTGTTGGAACTTCCAACTACCAGAATAATATTTCTTTTTTTTTTTTTTTTGCCTTTTTGGAGGGCAGTTGGGGTTAAGTAACTTGCCCAAGGTTACATGGCTAATTTTTGTGTGTGTGTGTGTGTGTGGGTGTTAAGTGTCTGAGGCCGGAACCAAACTCGCGTCCTCCTGACTCTGGGGCTGGCGCTTTACTCACTGTGCCACCTAGCCGCCCCTCAAAATAATATTTCTTATGCACAGATCTTGTACATAATTGGGCAACGGGAAAAAGCTTAAGTTTTTTGAGTAGAAGTATGACAAAGTTGTTTTGCTGGCATTTCAAATTTTTCAACATAGATGATATTCCAAAACCAAATTACTTTCCATCCTCTCAAACACACTCTTAACTCTCCTGCTACTAAGTATATTATTCTCTAACCTGGAATATCCTCCCCCATTCACCTGCTGAAAACCTTATATTTTGTCTTTCTATCACAATACCCAGCACAGCACCAGGAACATAGTATACTCTTTATAAATGCTTGATGCTTGTATTTCTATATAACCTTTAAAACCCAATTGAGTCATTCCAGTGAATAATAATCCTGCCCCTCCCTTTGGATCTCTCAGAAAACTTTGTTTTGCAAATGCAGTAGTGCATTTATCATAAAATGTACATTACAACGATGGGTACGCCTTCTCCTATGTTAGGATAGAACATAAAACTAGTTTGGGACAGGAACCATGTCTATCAAAACTTGTATTCCAAAGAGATCATAAAAATGGTAAAAAGACCCACATATACAAAAATATTTATAGCAGCTCTTTTTGTGGTGGTCAAAAACTGGAAATCAAGGGGATACCCATCAATTGGGGAATGGCTGAACAAACTGTGGTATATGAATGTAATGGAATACTATTGTGCTATAAGAAATGATGAACAGGCAGACTTGAGAAAAACCTGGAAAGACTTATATAAACTGATGCTGAATGAAGTGAGCAAAACCAGGAGAACACGCTGTACACAGTAACAGCCACAGTCTGCAATGACTGACTTTGATAAGACTTAGACCTTCTCAGTACTGCAAGGACCTAAAAAAATTCCAAAAGACTCATGATAGAAAATGCTATCCACATCCAGAGAAAGAACTATGGAGTCTGAATGCAGAGTGAAGTTGACTATTTTCTTTTTGTTTTGTTTTTTCTTTCTCATGGTTTCTCCCATTCATTATAATTCTTCTATGCAACATGACTAATGTGAAAATAGGAGTGTTTAATAGGAATGTAGAGCCTATATGAGATTGCATGCCATCTTGGAGAGGGAGAAGGGGAGGGAGGGGGAAAAATTTAAAACTTATGGAAGTGAATGTTGAAAACTAAAAATAAATAAACTTACTTTTTTTTTTGGAGGGCAACTGGAGTTAAGTGACTTGCCCAAGGTCACATGGCTAGTTAGGTGTTAAGTGTCTGAGGTCAAATTTGAACTCAGGTCTCCTGACTCCAGGGTTGGTGCTCTGTTCACTGAGCCACCTAGCCACCCAAATAGTTGGTTTTTTTGTTTGTTTGTTTGTTTTGTTTTGCTTTTTGGAAGGCAATTGGGGTTAAGTGACTTGCCCAAAGTCACACAGCTAGTAAGTTGTCAAGAGGCCACATTTGAACTCAGGTCCTCCTGACTCCAAGGCCAGTGCTCTATTTACTGCACCACCTAGTCGCCCAATAAACTTACTTTTAAAAAAACCCAACTTTGTGCTCCTAGCACACAACAGGCACAGAACAAAAGTATAACTGAATTCAACCATTGCTTCTTTTTTATCCTTCCAATGATCATTCCATTTTTTATTTTTAACACATTTCAGTAGTAGCACTTCACATCTCCTCTAACTATCCCTTTGCATGAAGGAAAAGTGGCAAGGGACAGGAAAGGGAGCAGTCTGAACTTGCAGCCACAGTCCTAATTGGTAATGTGCTCTAGAGGTCAAGATCACATAGAAGGTCCAAAACAATCCTTCTTACTGAACAGATCTAAGGGAGGCAAGCAGCTGGCTGCCTGATTCAGAGAGTACTCAACAGGGTCAATTGGGAGCAAAAAATAAGTTGATACTGACCTATTAAGTAAGAAAATACTACTAATGGGAGTCTTTTTTTTTTTTGTATCTTGTTCGTAGGATTTACAACATGGCAAAATACTCTCAGGAAGGGAGGAAAGGAGGAGGGAGGGGGCAGAAAAGAAGGAAGGAAGGATCTATAGGCAATCACAACTCCACAAAACTTACATGAAAAGTAGGTTTATTACAAAAGAAATGAGCATACATGTAGAACCCAAAGAGTTCACAATCCATATAGAAGTTTGCATGTTTATAACAATAGGACAAAGAAAAGAGGAGATACCAGAAACCTCCCACTAAAGGACAGTGGCATGGGACAGGAAAAAGTGCAGTAAAGGTGGGAAAAGGACAAAATCCCTCCAGAAAGGGAGGAGCAAGGCTATAGCACAAGTCACATCCTTTTCCCTTGGAAACTGCTAGACTACAAAGACAGGATTGTCTGCTTATCTATACAGGTCCCAGATGCACAAACAGT
The DNA here is from genome assembly GCF_028583685.1 of Petaurus breviceps papuanus. Taxonomy (NCBI): domain Eukaryota; kingdom Metazoa; phylum Chordata; class Mammalia; order Diprotodontia; family Petauridae; genus Petaurus; species Petaurus breviceps. Next base: position 1,123,687 of record NW_027187171.1, read on the forward strand.
TTCTCAGTCTAGCACAGACTGATAGGTGCCTGTCTTGACTCCCAAGGACACACAGGGAGTCCAATTTGGGATGCAAACATCAAATTATATCATTTGGGGGGGGGGGGAGGAAGGGAGGAGAAAGGCGCTTCATCCTTGATGCATTCAGAGCCTCCTGCATGCTCTGGGTCCAGTGTTTCTGGAAAATATGACAGCTCAAAAAGACAAGTCCAGAGTAACCCTTAACCCCTTAATGGAAGGAAGGAAGGAAGGAAGGAAGGAAGGAAGGAAGGAAGGAAGGAAAGGAGGGAGTAAGGGAAGGAGGGAGGGCATGGAGGAAGGATTTATTAACTGCCAACTATTGCTAGGCACTGTGCTAAGCACTTTACAAATATTATCTCATAGTAATAGCAACATTGTGTAATGTTCAACTTTGATAGACTTAGCTCTTCTTAGCAATACTACGATCTAAGACAATTCCAAAACTTGATGGAAAATGCTATACACATCCAGAAAAGGAACTGGGGAGTCTAAATGCAGATAGAAGCATAGTATTTTCTCTCTTTTTTTGTTTTTTTCTTTCTTGTGGCTTTTCCCTTTTGTTCTGATTGTTCACAAGTTGAATATGATTGTACATGTATAGCCTATATCAGACTGCTTGCCATCTTGGGGAGCACGGAAGGAAGAAAAAAATTTGGAATTCAAAATCTTATAAAAGTGAATGTTGAAAAATATCTTTACATGTAATTGGAAAAAAAAATAAAATACTATTAAGTGGGGAAAAAAACAAATAGTATCTCATTTGAGTCTCACAACTACCCTGGTGGGTGGATGCTATCGTTATCCGCAATTCTGAGGCCATTTTGGAACTCATGTCTTTCAGACTCTGGGTTCAACACTTTTCTTTATCCACTGTGCCACCTAGTTGCCCCAATTACTCGATGGAACATCCACATACAGACAGCAACATTAGAAACTGGACAGAAAAGGAAGACCATTAGCCCTTCTATATCCACAATTTGTGATATGTGTATCACAAAGGTTTTAATTTGAAGAGGGTTACTGGTTAAACTTTCTCTTATAATAGTACTTTTAAAAATACACTTTCTCTGATTTAGAGTTATATGAGAAAACACTGTACTCTTTCAGCCAGTGATAACACTATTGGATATGAACCCCATGAACATTGAGAGAAAGAGAAGCAAAACATATATTAAAATATTCATAGCAGAACTTTTTGTGTTAATCAAAAACTGAAAACCAAGCCAGAGGACAACCATTCATTGGGGAAAAAACGGCTGAATAAACTGATATATGAATGTAATGGAACATTATCATGCTATAAGGATTCAAGAATTCAGACAGAAAGACTGATAAGCAATGAAAGCCAAACCATTTTAGTATATATGATTACCAGAATGTAAATGAAAACAAGATTCAAAGGCAGCCAAATGCCTATTACATACTGCAACCAGTAGAGATTCCAGAGGGCAGATTATGAAACATATCTCCCTAAAGGGACTACAGGGGCTGAATACTGCATATAGAGATGGATGCAGTTATAGTGATGGTTGCTTTTGCATACATTTTGATATAAGAGAAAGTTTTGATGTAGGGAAAGACTATCTGGAAGTGACTGTGGTATAAAAAGCATCAAATAAACTTAAATAAAAAAGTTTTCTAAACGAAACTGGTCGCTCTCAAAGAAAGCACTAAGCCAGAACAGAGGAGGTGCAAAAGTAATTTAGGGAACCTCTTCAATTCAGTTCCCAACTCTCTCTGACTTAGAAGAGTAGTCTCCAAACTTCTTTAACCATATAACTCTATCAGTTAACACACACACACACACACACACACACACACAGAATCAATCCATGCATATTTACTCATTTATAAATTATAAGATGTTCTACTATACTAATAATTATGGGTATTATAAAATATGTAAAAATAGAAAAGAAAACAAGAGATAAAGATGAAATATATTTGATTCTAAAATCTATAAGGAGTCACTGGAGTTTTTTTAAAAGGGAAGTGACATGGTCAGAACCTGTGCTTTTGGAGTCATCTTGGAAGAGATACATAGGATGTGATGGAGAAGAGAAAGACTGGAAGCAGGGAGATCAATTAGGTTATTATAGAAGTCCAAGCAAGAAATGATAAAGGTCTGAACTACAATGGTGGCTGATGCCCAATATGTTGTGGTGGTAGAAACGATAAGACTTGGTAACTAATTGGCTACATGGGGAGAAGGAAAGTAAAAAGTTAAGGAAAATGACAAAGTTGGGAACCCAAGTGACTTGATGTAGATGCCTTGACCACTGGTCTGCCTGTCGCCACTGGAGGTGCTAGTCTGAGATCAAGGCTCAGATCCATTAAGAGATCCCAAGAAAATAAAACAGCAGTGTTACAAAGAAAGAAAGAATGCAGCTCATATATTAACAAATTTACACTGAGCCACTTGCACTGACTTTTCAAATAGGCTGTGAATAGACTAGAATTGATGATTTCTTTTCTGCTCATTACTCTTAAGAGTCACGAGGACAAGAATGTCCTTGGTCACACTGTCAAATAACTCTCCTCCAGAAGCAAATCTGCTATTAAAACAAAGCTTCCTTGGGCGGCTAGGTGGCGCAGTGAGTAAAGAGCTGGCCCCGGAGTCAGGAGGTCCTAAGTTCAGTTCTGGCCTCAGACACTTAACACCCACACACACCCACACACCCACACCCACACACACACACACACACACACACACAAAACTAGCTGTGTAACCTTGGGCAAGTTACTTAACCCCAATTGCCCTCCAAAAAAATGCAAAAAAAAAAAAAAAAAAAAAAAAAAAGAAATTTATCCTTAATTAAAGTTCCTATCTCTTCATGTGAAATTTTTTGAGTTTTAAGAATTAAGGCACTTCCTACATTTAAAACTTGGTAATTTATATAAAAAACTTGGTAATTTACATAAAAAACCCAAGCCACATATACTCAACTTCTCAAAAAATCCGGTAATTTTTACAAATCAAAAGACTTGATTATAATGCAATATTATGCAAAGTAGGCCTTTAATTTTTCAATCACTTAATCTTTATCTTTAGCTATTTATATTTTATAATACCACTTTTGAATATAGCATATGAAACGATATCATACATACATACATACATACACATATACGTACACACACGTATATATAGTTTCACAGATAACACATGGGAGGCACTGGAGGTTTGAGACTCCAGCCTCTAACAGGTTCACTCTTGATCTAGTCAGACAGGCAGACACCTTCAGAGGGGTTAATAATTGGTTTTATTCTAGTCTAGTCTTCTTAAATGGTTGCTGGGAGAACCAGCTCCTATAGCATTCCCTAATCACCCTTCTTGCCGAGGCTGGCAAGAAGGGGGGGGAGAGCAACTACCCCTACATCTCAATGGGGTCAATCGGGACAAGCACAGCTTATACACTCCCCTCAAGCCTCAATGGGGGCTGGTTGGGGCACACACAGATTCCTCTATGAGTTCCCCGTTTTCCTCCTCACTGACCAATGCCCCCCTACTTTATAGAGCACAGACAAAGAAGGCATCTTGTTAACATTAAGCTCACAGGTTAACTTTAGCAATATCGTCATTCTGCACAAATGTAGTAAATATCAATTATGGCACTCCCATATCTCATGGCACAGCCTCAGTAGAACTGTCTATCACTATGAGTCTAAGAATTACTATCTAAAATCCTTGGGGCTATTCTGGGAGTTATTATCAAACACCTACAAACTAGACATACCCATGGCCATGGATCCTAAGAAACTAATTCTAAGAAGGATAACAAAATTCTCCTTACATACATACATATATATATATTTAAAACAAAATATTTTTACATTCAACTTTTACATTAACTCAGACTAAACTCTTAATCCACACCTTCCCACCTGCCCAATTTTCATCTCTTTTTTTACCATTTAAAAATGACTAATTACTAAGCCAAAGGTAAATAACAGGTATTAAAATTATAGAAATATAATACTTATATATCATTCTATATCAAATGCTATTTAAACAGTATAAAATGGTAACAGATCTGTTCATTTGTTAATAATGTGTTATTACCATCACTGACAATAAAACATTTGGACCTTACTTAGATATCCTATGAGAAGATGAAAAAATGCCTGCAGAAAGCAGTTGGTAAGAATGGGTGGAAATCTATTTCAGAAGCAACACAATCTTAAAAAGCATGAAGGTACTGTTTTTACAACGTCTCTCCAGGAAGAAGAAAGTTCATATATGTCTCCCCCCCCCCCCAAACAACAACAATAGCAGCAGCAGCTAGGTGGCAGGCACAGTAGAAAAAGTGCTGGTGCTTGTCAAGCTTCCTTTCTCAGGGGGAGACCACAACCAGGTACACACAGAATACAGAGTAGACAGAAGGCAGTTTCAGAGGAGGAAGAACTTACAGCTGGGAACACTAGGAAAAGCCTCTTAGAATAAGGTGGCATTTGAGCCGTCTTGAAGGAAGCCAGGTGAGATGGATCATAAGGAGTAAAAGCATTTCAGGCCCAGGATGTGGCTGGTACAAAGGCACACAGCTGGGAGATGGGAGCATTGTATGAGAGGAAAGGCAAATAGGAAGGCCAATGTACCTGGATCACTGAGTGTGTTGGGGAGAGGAAAGGTCAGGAGAAACCAGGTTAAGAAGAGTTTTAAATTCTAAACAGAGTCCTTTATACTTGATCCTAGTCATTATAGGAAGCCGTTGAAGCTCCTTGAGCAGAAAACTGACATGGTCTTTGCTATTGTTCCATTGTGTCCGACTCTTTGTGTCCCCATTTTGGGGTTTTCTTGATAGAGATACTGGAATGCTTTGCCATTTCCTTCTCCAGCCCATTTTACAGATGGAAAATTGAGGCAAACTTAAGTGATTTCCCCGAGGGTACACAGCTAGTAAGTATCTGAGACCAGATTTGAATAGCTTATACACTCAGATTTGAACTCATAAAGACGAGTCTTCCTGACTTCAGGTCCAGCACTCCATCTACTGCATCAACTAGCTGCACTTTAGAAAATTCACTTTTGGTTGAGCAGATGATAGACTGGAATGGGGAATGACTTCACATAGGAAGGCCAGTTAGTAGACTATTGCAATAATCTAAGCAAGTGGGGGCGAGGGCTTATGATGGAAACTGAACCCACAGGCGCTGATGAGGTTAGTAAGAGAGAATGTAGAGAATAAGGGAAGAGGGGCAGTATGATAACTGATGGGTGTGACATGTATGATAAATCTGCAAAGAAGACTGAGAATGACTTAGAAGGACTAGGCCTTCTGTGAAGAGGAATCTTTCTGGTTCTCAGAAACATTTTCAGTCTAGAAGAAATGACTCAAAATTTTCCTCGTAAGACAAAGGAAGTGGAGGGGAAAGGGGAAATGCTGTTGACATACTTCTTTCTTATCTCTTCCCAATCTCCAAACAAAAGGGATTCCTGCTATTATGATTTCATCAATGTAGAGAGCTCCCAGTAGAGAGCTTCCTGTGCCAGCAAAGATCATCCCTGCTCTGCAACTTAAGAGAGCTATTAGGGACACAAATGTTTAAGTAACTTGCCCAGAGACACAGATGCAGGACTTGAATCCAAGTCTTTTTGACTCCCAGGAAAGGTCATGCTACCACACAGTGAGCATAACAGTGGTTCTCTTAAAAAAAAAAAAGTCATTTCCCCTTTAATCCAAACGACCTGATCACTCTCAAGAAAACTGATAATGTAGAATGAGAAATTCTCTGATGACTTAAGTGTCTAGTTTTTGAAAACAATTTCTGCCGCAGTAAAAAGTTTCCATCATTAATGTACTCAAGGAGTGAATCACAAAAAACAACAACCAGCCTATCAGCCCTTTCCCAAACCACTTTCCCTCCTATGTATGGCCCTTGTTCAGCCAACTTTCTAGGCCTGGAATTTCCACACACCCATCCCGCAAATATCACATCTCAGTCAATTTTCAAAGCCTGGCTCAAATGCCACCTCTTCTGTGTCTCCTTTCATGATTCATCATGGAGAGGATGCTGGGTCTGGAGTCAGGAAAACCTGAGTTCATTTTGCAGCAGCAAGCACCCCAGCGTCCCCAGAGTTGCTGCCACCACAGGTTCTTGGATCTGCTTTGATAAAACTCAAAATGGGTTAGCAAGCTTATTTTAATCATTATCATTTACCTAGTTCGGGGGAAAAAGGTCAGCACCTCGAACTTTAGAATATACAGACAATTATCAAGACAGAAACAGATCAAGTATACAGTTTCCAAACTGTCCAACCATTACATCCATACCAAATCAACATCTGGGTTTCAACATCTGGGTTTTTCAAAGCCGAGGGGGGGCTCTCAACAACAACTTCCCAGAATCCAGATCAAATCACAGAACACTTCTCAAAGTGAGCCCCAAAACAAAGCTACACATCAGGGCTTATATAGCCTTCTCCTGGCTCAGAGAATGTAACAACCTTATTGACTCACTGGCCAATCAAGAAGTATTTACTGAAAAACAAGCCTCCCACCCCAGGCTCCAGGTGCACTTTAGCCTAGGGGCAGGGAAGATCTTAAAAATTTACATTCCCATTACACATTTACACACCCGCAGACACTTATCAGGTGTGTGACCCTGGGCAAGTACCACTGTCTGCCTCAGAATCTTCAACTGTAATGAGGACCATAATAACACCTATCTCACAAGGTGGTTGGAAAGATCAAAGGAGAAAATACATCTGTAAAATACTTAGCCCAGTGCCTGGCACACAGTGCTTGCCACTCTGTACACCACCCTCTTTGAGCATAGTTCCTTTTAAATATTTTCACACTCCACATTTAGTATTACGTTAATTTGTATACAATGCTTATCCTCCCCCCCATACACACACACAAACACATACACACATAAGCCTACAAACTTCTAGAGAGCAAGGACCATTTCTTTTTTTTTTTTTTTTGAGAGGGAAAGCAGGGCAATTGGGGTTAAGTGACTTGCCCAAGGTCACACAGCTAGTAAGTGTTAAGTGTCTGAGGCTGCATTTGAACTCAGGGCCTCCTGACTCCAGGGCTGGTGCTCTGTTCACTGTGCCACCTAGCCACCTCTCAATGACCATTTCTTAACCCGTCCTCATACCTCTTTCTTGATGTACATGTACACATGCAGAGGCTCAAACAATGTTTTTACATTGACATTCCTACTTTTTTATTAACTGATAACTGAGATGAGAGTAAGGTGTTTAGTATATCACCAACTCTCAATGAAGCCTTGGCAATGATCTAGAAACTGGGCAATTGTAGGCTCTCCTATCCAGTCAGTTCTGCTACAGTGCTTGTTTCAAAAATGTAAATGTGTTGTAACATGATTGATCTGTCAGGTAACATTTTGAGCATAACAAGAATTCCATTTACTCGAGATTACTTTCCCAATAAGCAGCTAAAATGCAGAAAACTGAACCACTCTGCAATAATTCACAAGCTGCACCCCTTCTGATACCCCTTCTACAAACAAACTTCAGGTCTTTTTCAAAGTAAAGTGCCATATTGACTGTATATACCCTAGCAGAGTAGGAGCTAGAGGCAGAGGAAGTCTGAAACCACTCCCCACACCTTGTGATAAGGCCTCAGACAATCCCAGGGCCTGTTCAATTTACCTGAGATTTTGCAACTCCAGGTCATGGGAACCCAGAGTACAGGCAGCCCACACTACCACTATTCATTGTAATATTTATGTATTACATGTATAAAACTGTTCTAACTTTTCTATTAAGTTTCTATCTTTTTTGTATTTCACTGATGAAGCTTTTGATTGTGTCCTCCTAAATCCCATTTTCCCCATAAGTCATATGGTTTTTGATAGTGATTTTGCTTTTGAGGAATGCATACATTGACTTTTAGCAGAACTGACTGTATTTTCCTTCAAGTTCCACACTAGGGAATTAATTATTATTTAGATTTAATTTGGATAATTTACTTTTTTTTTCTATATAAAAGTTGTTTCAACCTCAGTAGAGATGGTTATTTAGGACTGAATGTTTTTCCTAAAATAAGGACACAGTATTTTTTAGAATTGAAAGGTACCTTAGAAATCATGTAATCCCAGGTTTCTAAGCCTGGTGGTACATAGACCTTCAGATATCTGTGAATAGATTTCAGGGAGTCCATGAACTTGGATGGGAAAAAAAATTCTATCTTTACTTTCACTAACTTCTGGTTCCCTTTATAGTCCTATACATTTTATTTTATGCACATAAAAAACATAATGACATGGGGTATGTAGGCTGCACCAAAATGACAAAGGGGTTCATGAACAAAACAGGTTAAGAGCCCCTGATCTAATCTATCCCCTTATTTTTATGAATTAGGAAACTATGGAGAGGCAATGTAGCACCGTAGAAAGATAAGCTGTGCAGTCAAGAGAGCATGGGTTCAAATAGTGCCTCTGCAGTACCTGTGTGACCTTGGGAAAATGATTTCAATTGTAAAATGAAGACGGGTTAGACTCAATGACCTCTGAAGTTTCTTCTGCAGTTATTTAAGGCCTCTGGTGTTCCCTCCAGCTGTAGATCTATGAGCTCTAGAGATGAAATCATTTGCCCAAGATGACATCAGAGTTCAAAGTCAAGTCTGACTCTAATCCCAGCTGTCTTGTCCCCACGTGAGGAGAAAACTTTTGGTTTCAGTCTATGAACTGAAACTCCTTCTTTGGTATTTTGGTATTTTGACCTGCGATACAAATAATCATTTCTACTAAACTGGAAATGTTTGCCGTTTAGTGCTGCCCAAGCAGCTTCCCTAGAACCGCCTATATCAGCTACACTTTTTTCTTTTAAAGAACTCTATGTCCACATTCTCTGACGGAATCATTAAGGGTAATATTCCAGGAAAGGGTATGATTCAATTCCACAAGCATTTACCGAGTGTCTACCATTAGCCAGACACTGCTAGGCTCTGGGGATACAAAGACCAAAAAATGAAACAGTGCCTGCACTCAAGAAACTTCCACAGTTATCCCTTTCACATCATGACTTTCCCCATCATGGTTTCAATATACCATAGTTCAGCATAAGAAATGAAATGGGAGTTTGGGGGGAGTTTTGCGGAAGCCACAATGACTGGCAAAGGCCCGCAAATGAAACAAAAAAAGTTTAGAAACCCAGAAATGCATAAAATATAAGTATAGTATTGTATAATATCAACATATTTCATCATTTAATACCCTAATAATTCAGACTTCTTCTCTAGTACAAAGGGAGGACCAAACAATTTCATATGGATTTTCCAGATCATAGGGGGCATTGTGTCCCTAACCCCTGCAACTTGGGAGGGATAACTGTACTCTGCAGGAGGCTAGGGGAGCGACAGTAAGGAGAGATGCTTGACTACAAATGATATCTACAACAGGATTTGGTCAACGAGAGCCCCAAACTCAGGAGTATACACAGAATGCTCTGCCTGATACATTGTTCTACGCTCTTATTTGTTGTACCGGCTTCCAGAGTGTGTAATGAAGGGCCCTGCTCGCCAATGCAGAACATGTGCAACAGGTATTCTCTGTTTCCTGTCGGCTTCCTATGTAAGTGGCTCTTGATTGGCTGCTGAGTTTGGAACTGAGTGTACATATGAAAAGACATTAACTGGTCAAATCAATATCTCTGTCTACTTTTCTGTTTCCTCTCTGTTTCTCTGTCCCTCTCTCTCCCCTCTCTTCCTTTTCTCCCTCCTATCTTCCCTCTCTTCTCTATCCATTCTACCTCCCTTCCTCACTTCATTCCTCCAACAAGGAAGAGAGGCCTCAGGCTACTGCCACGTGGTTCATGAACCATCACTTCTATCCTTGTGTCTGTTCTTTCCTACTGTTAAGTGAAGGAAAATTAGCTATGGCAGGAAACTTGGGAGCTTCAAATAGTTGAAAGATCGAGATACCAGAAATCCAAGAACCAAAGTCCATTCCTGGCACAGTGTAACAGCAGCCAAGCTACTTAAGTCCAAGAAACCCCAAGAAGGGAATCGCCTGGACCAAGCCCAGTGCTACGCTGATGCAAAGCGCCTTGTCTTGCCACAAATAACCATACACTGCTTATGCCACATTTGGAAGGAAACATGATGGGAGGAGATGCTTTGTAGAAATCAGCATTTTTGAGCCTATCCTCCACAGACATAGAGGTGGTAGAAGTGGGAGATGCTCCTGGAATTGTGAGAAAGGTTTTCATACTTTTGTTCTTGTTATATCTTTTCAGTAAATATCCATTTATAAAAGCTAATTGACTCCAAATGAATACGATTTAGACATAAACGATCACATCATAAACAAAAAAGGAGGACATTACCTTTAAGATCTATGATCTAGAAAACAGTTTATGACCAAACAGAGGACAGACAAAATGACAGAAGATAAAATGAAGGATTTTGATTTTATAAAATTAAAAAGTTTTTGTATAAAATCAGTGCAGCTAAAATTAAAAGAAAACCACTTAACCAAGGGGGGAAATGATTGCAGTGAATTTCTCTGATTAAGATCTCAATTCCAAGATATATAAGGAACTGATTCTGGTTTACAAGAATAAGAGCCAAAGGGTGGCCAGGTGGCGCAGTGAGTAAGATCTCCAGTCCCAGAGTCAGGATGACCTGGGATCGAATCCAGGCTCTGATGACTTACCACAAGACCCAGAAATAACTGGCTGTGTAACCTTGAGCAAGTTACTTAACTCCAACTGCTATAAAAAAAAAAAAGAGTAATAAAGGCCTAAATAACCTAAGAGAGTGTTACCCATATGGAAGATACTAGGGAATTGCTACCAGGAGCCTGGAGGATTGTAGTTTTGGGGTGGCCAGGTGGCTCAGCAAGTAAGAGCACCGGCCCCAGTGTTGGGATGACCTGGGGATTCAAATCCGGGCTCTGATACTTAGCACCACACCCAGAAATACCTGGACGTGTAACCTTGAGCAAGTTACTTAACCCCAATTGCTTAGGGGCAGCCAGGTGGCACAGAGAGTAAAAGCACCGGCCCCAGAGTCGGGATGACCTGGGATCGAATCCAGGCTCAGATACTTAGCGCCACACCCAGAAATAACTGGCCATGTAACCTTGAGCAAGCTACTTAACCCCAACTGCTTTAAAAAAAAAAAAAGAATAAGAGCCATTCCTCAATGTATATGATATGAATAGGCCATTTTCAGAAGAAGAAATCTAAGCTATCAATAGCCTTACCATAAAAAATGGTTCCCAATAACTGCTAATTAGAGAAATGCAAGTTAAAGTAATTCTGAGATTCCTCATACCCACCAGATTGGCAAATCTGACAAAAAAGGGAAACGACAAAAGTTGTAGCAGGTGTGAGAAAAGTCATGCCAATGCACTGCTGGTAGAATTATGCATTGGTCTAGTCATTCTGGAAACCAATTTCAAACTATGCCTAAAGTATTACTCATTGTGCATACCTTCTGACCTAGCAGTGGTTACCACTACCAGGTCTATATCCCCAAAAGATCAAAGAATGAGGAAAAGGACCCATATGTATTAAAATATTTTATAGCATCTTTTTTTGTGATGACAAAGAATACATAAACTAAAGGAGTCTTGACCAATTAGGGAATACAAAAATTCCTGAACAAATAAAGATAATGTAATGAAATGTAATGTAATAATAATGTAATAAATGTAAAGAAAGAGAACTGTGCCATAAGAAATTATAAGAGACAGTTTCAGAGAAACCTGAGAAGACTTGTATGAACTAATGCAGAGAGAACTGAGCAGAACAAAGAATAATTTTACACAATAACAAAATCATTGTAAAGACAACTTTGAAAAACTTAATGATTCTGATTAATACAAGGACCAACCACAATTCAATGAAGCATGCTACCCATATGCTGACTAAGAGGTAATGGCTTCAGAGTAGAATGAGACATATACTTTTTAGGCACTGCCAATGCAAGAGTTTGTTTTGCTTGACTATATGTATTTGTTACAAGGGTTTTGTTCTTATTTTTATTGGCAAAGTGACAGGAAGGAAAAAAGATTTTTGTTAATTAAAAAAACTATTTTAAAACTGATATTAACTAGTTAAAGCAGATAGAACACTAAGCACTGGGTCAATCAGAGATACATGGCAGATACTAATTGTAACTGGCAACTGGTATTAGGAAAAACACACTGGAATGGGGGCATAGGGCCATAACATTAGGGGAATCATTCCCTCCCCTCAGGGTTACCCCTAGGGGATCAAATACTAATGTAAGTGCAAACTGGAATGAGGACCCCCAGAGTTCATATGGATTACACATACATAGTAAACACAAAGTAATTCTGTATAAGGGAGAGGAGAGAAGGACGGATGGGCTCAAAACTGGTTTAGTAAGTAGAACCTGATCTATACCTCAAAGAAATACAGAGATTCATCAAGATGTATTCTAGGCATAAGGGACCTCTTCAAAGGTAGAAGATAATATGCTATACACAGAAAGAGCAAATCTGGATTGGTTATAACACAATTTTTTTTTCCCCTAGGGAAAGTAACGTATGGTCAGTCTAGAAAGACAAGTTGGAGCTAGACTATGAAATTCCAAACAATACTTTGTACAACACAAACCTAGAAGCAATAGGGAGCCACTGAGGCTTTTCTGAGTAGGGGAATGACAAGGTCATACTATAGGACTTCATTCTTTAAGAATATGGATTTTGCAGCTTTGTGAGATACAATGTTGAATGGAGGAGGAAGCTATGGCAAGAAGAAAACGTGACCCAGGCTCTAGACCATCTCTTCCCATTCTTAAGGTCTTTTATGTGTAGAAGAGTCGAAATTGGGCTGATTTAAAGTCAATGAATAAATAGGGTGAGGAGGGAGAGAGAGAGGGAGAGATACACAGAGAGAGAGAGAGAGACAGAGAGACACAGAGAGAGAGAGAGCTGACTTAAATAGTAAGTCATATGAATTTTGGAGAAAATTTCCAACTTAACACAAAAAAAGTGAAAATTCATCAAAAATAACTTCTCTAAGTTGAGGTGATTACTAAGCATAAAGAAACACTACCACATACTACTCTGACTGCCAGAAAGTAGAGGTCTCAAGAAGTAGAGCCTGCTATTGCTCTGCCTACCAGCATGAAGCCAAAACAAAGACCAAGTAGAGGTCCTACACATCTTTTAATTTATTCCCTTACTTTTAATTTCATCTTTCTTACTATAGCCTCTACAGACAAAACTGTACCTTCCTTTGTACTGTCTTACAAGCTCTGTGCCATTAAAGAAAATGAAATGATAGCAATATGCAATATGCAATATATTTATGTTATTTTTTACTGTTCAATTGTGTCCATCTCTTCATGACCCCATTATGGGATTTTTTGGGCAAAGATACTGGAGGGGTTTGCCATTTCCTTCTCCAGTGGATTAAAGCAGAGGTTAAGTGACTTGCCCAGGGTCATACAGCTAGTGAGTATCTGAGGCCCAATTTGAACTCAGGTCTTCCTAACTTCAGGCCCAATACTCTATCCACTGAGCCACTGAACTGCTTCATATATATTACAAGTATACAGTCCTGAGGGAAAACTTAACGAAATTTGTATTTCTAAATATTTTCATCCATGAAAGAAAACAAATCAGTGAATCAGGCATTTTAAAAATCCCTATAAAAACATTTAATCAAAAAATGCCAAACTGAACCCCAAATTAGAAAATCTAAAAAGTAAAGAAAAGATTAACAAAACTGAAAGCAAAACTCAAAAAAAACACCTTAATTGGTAAATAAAACTAGAAGCTGGGTTTAAAAAAAAGATTAACAAAATAGATAAACTATTAGCTATTGTGACTTTTAAAAGAGTGAGGAAAAACAAAAAAAGAAATGGAATAATTCTTAAGAAATGAGGAATAAAGGATATTATTAGAAACTATTTTGCCTAATAATATGCCAATAAAATTGATAAATGAAATGGATGCATTTTTCTTACTTTAAAGTCATATATTTTTTGATAATTAATTTATTTTTAGTTTTCAACATTCATTTCCATAAGCGCTCTGCTCACACTGAACTGCCTACAATTCTTAGTTTTATATGAACAAGGAAAGTAGAAGGGGCTTTATTTATAAAGTCTTATGGCAGTCAAGCAAAGCACTGAGTGAACTCTTCCCATATTTCTTTGGATTCAGTTGTAAAGGCAACACTGAAAGGCAAGCATTAATTACAATATTATAGCATGCTGACCTTATTCCTATCTTCTAGATTGTCCTTTAAACTGAAACACTTCAAAGGTGTTTGTGTGTGTGTGTGTGTGTGTGTGTGTGTGTGTGTTGTGTGTGTGTACTGGAGGGAGCAGAGTGGGAGGAAAGAAAGGTATGAACTTAGTGATGAAAAATTTCAAAACTTGGTGATTCTGATCTCTCCTCACAGGTAAGTTACCTCAATCACTGAAATAAAGATCTTGTGCCCAGCTCTATTATCCCTTCTACACCATTCTGAAGATTCCTTCCCAAGAGAATTCTTAGTAAATTACACCGAGGCCTTTGGGTGTGTGAAAAACAAATCTAGAACTGAATTTCCCACAGACATTTAAACTTAGCTTGGCCAGCACAAAACTCATCAGCTTCTACCCCTCCCTCCAAAGGGCACAACCAGTATCTTGGCCACCCAGGACTGAAACTTCAGTAAAATCCTCAACTCCTTACTCACACTTATTCCATATATCCAGTCTTGTCATTTCTACCTTTGCAACATCTTTTGTACATGTCCTTTTTTCTCCACTTACACAGCCACCACCCTGATTCAGACCACCATCATCTCATAAACTATTAAGTACAGGAGAAAGCCTTCTAATGAATCTCCTCACTCCAATGTGCCAAAATGATTTTCCTAAACCATAGGTCTGACTATGTGACTCCCTATTCAGTAAACTCTGGTGGCTCCATGTAAGCTGAAGGATCAAATGTGAAATCCTCCATTTGGCTTTTAAAGACTTTCACTGCCTGGTTCCTTGCTATTTCCAATTTTCTTGCCCCACAGATCTCCACATGCTCTTCGATCTAGCTACTTTGACCTGCCAAGCTGTTACTTGCATAAAACATTCTATCTCCCAACTCTACAACTTTGCAATGCTATGGATTCAAGAAATATGATGAAGGAAGAAATGACTTGACTGAGGAAACAAAAAGGGTGATGAAGAATGACAGCAAAAAGGAAAATGATACTGACATCAGTATGGAAATTTAATTTGCCTTTATTCAGGTTGGTTTTTTGGTGGTGGAGATGTCTTCAAAGTGGAAAGCTGAGAAAGAGGACTAGAAAGAAGTCAGGAGAGAGGTTTTGCCAGTTCATCATTTCCTATTTTACAAAATGGCACCACCCTCATCTAGAGTGAGAGAAAGCAATGGAAAAAAAAAAGTGGTATAACTGAGTAAAAATAGAATGAGAAGGAATATGCATTTTCAGAGGTAAGTCACAGGTCAGAGGAATCACTTGGGAGGGGGTCAAGAATTGCAGGGAGGAAACTTTGTGGAATCAGCAAGATAAGCCACTGATCTTACACCACAGCACCTTATTCAAGCACTGTTTATAGCATAAGGTGATTATCTATGAAGGAAAGAAGTTTTACATTTCATCGAATATAGCAAAAAAAAAAAAAAACAAGCCCCAACAACTTGCCTACTCTTTAAAAATATCTATCATCAACAAAACCTCCAGCAAAGTCTTACTCTCATGATTTATCATAGGACAGAAGACCTTGCAATATTGCAGGCCATGCTATCAGAGCACAGGGTCTGCCAGATCCTTCCCTAAGCTAAAAACTTCCTGAAAAAGGACCCACCTCACTGAAATTCAGGTGTACAATAACCACAATGTTGGTCACAAGGTTATTGATTATTTTGACCACAGTCAGTCAGGAAGTAAAAAGGGCTTCATTTAAGTAATGGGTAAAAGATAGGGATAGAGACTGGTCCTGTAATTCTAGCACTGTGGGAAATTGCCAGGCAAGGAAACTCCCTTGACTAATAAAGGTCAGTAGCTCTTCTTCAATTTGTAATCATTGAAAGTTGCCTAAAAAAGTTGAGAGGTCAAGTGATTTGCCAGGGTCACACAGCCAGTAGATATCAAGAGGAAGGATTTTCTGGCTCCAAGGTTGGCCTTTTATCCATTACTCCATACTACCTCTCAGTTATGGCTAACAAACTACAATTAGTGATCCTAGAGATTTGGAGAAATGTATATAAGCTTCACATAGAGGAACTGGACATTAGTTGCAAACATAAGGAAATGACCACAATTACACAAATATAAGATCTGGAAAATATCTTAGAAATCTAGTCTAGCTCCTGAACTCTTCTTAGGAGGGAATCATGGCATAGATAAAATCCAGGGTCATATAGCAAGTAAATGATAAATTCAGCCCTAGAACTCAAGTTCCTTGGCTCTGATGCCAGTTATGTTCCCACTATGGCAATAATGATGTATTAAGATCTGGAAAGAATGTGCTCTAAAATATTTTATTCTGGGAGGGCAGAACCAAGATGGCAGAGAAAAGGCAAGGACTCACTCTCCTGAGCTCTTCCAAATTCCCCTCCAAGCAGAAGTGGCAGAATCCATAAAAGGATGGGAGGAAACAATTTTCCAGCCCAAGACACCCTAGAAGGTCAGCAGGAAAGGTCTGTCACCCTGGGGTGACAGTAGAGCACATTCCAATGTTGACAATGTCCAGCAAGCCAGCAGCAGGCCTTGAAGGCCATTAAAATCAGCAGTAAAGGCTTCAGGCACTCTCAGCCCACAGATGGAAAGGAGGTCAGGCAGTGGTCAGAAGGAGATCACAGAGGTCCCTTTGCTGGGCACTGCTCATACACAGATTCAGGTCACAGTCCCAGGGCAAGAAGCGGCACTAACCCACTAGAGCAGAGACCTCAGTCCCAGTGCAAGGGCAGAAAAGAATGCAGGTGGTAGTTCAAAGAACAGAGCACAGATCAGAGAGTAGTAAATGCACCTTTCCTTAGATCATACTGCCTTGGAAAAACTGAAAATTGACAGTCCTCCAGAACTATCTCTGAAAACAGCTGTACATGTAACCTGAAGCTTGGGATAATACCCCTTCTATCCCAGAAGCAGAGCCCAACTTTAACATGAGGCAGTTTTCAGATAAAGCAATCCATGCTATCTATAGTCACATCAAAAAATGCTCTAAATCACTATGGATTAGAAAAATGCAAATCAAATTAACTCCAGGGTGGGGCTAGGTGGCACAGTGAATAGAACACTTGGAGTCAGGAGGACCTGAGTTCAAATCCAACCTCAGATACTTAACACTTACTAGCCATGTGACCTTGGGCAAGTCACTTTACCCCAAATTGTCCTGCATTCCAGCCTCCAAAAAGCAAAAAAAAACAATTCCAAGGTACTCCTTCATACCCATTGGATTGGCTAATATGACAGAAAAGGAACATGACAAATGCTGGAGGGTATGTGGGAAAATTGAGACACTAATGCACTGTTGGTAGAGTTGTGAACTGAATCAGTCATTCTGGAGAGTAATTTTTGGAACTATGTCCAAAGAGCTATAAAACCATACATGCCCTTTGACCCAGCAATATCATATCCCAAAGAGATAAAAAACAAAAGGGAAAAGGACCTATGTGCACAAAAATATTTATAGCAGCTCTTCTACTGGTGGCAAAGAACTAGAAATTCCCTATCAATCGAGAAATGGTTATACAAATTGTGGTATATGATTGCAATGCATTATTATTGTATTATAAGAAATGATGAGCAGGATGACTTCAGAAAAACCTGGGAAGACTTACATGAACTGATGCAGAATGAAGTGAGCAGCACCAGGAGAACATTGCACAGAATAACAGCAATATTGTACAATGATAACTGAATGACTTAGTCTCACTCGGCAACAGAATGATCGAAGACAATTCTGAAGGACTTATGATGAAAAATGCTATCTATCTCCGGAGAAAGAACTGATGGGGTCTGAATGCAGATCGAAGCATACTTTTTTTTTTTTACTGTATTTTTCTTGGAGTTTTTTGGTGAGGAAGAGAGTTATATTTTCTTTCACAACATGACTAATATGGAAGTATGTTTTACATGATTGCATATATATAATCTATAAAAAATTGCTTGCCTTCTCAGGAGTGGAGAGGGGAAAGAGAGGCTTTGGAATTCAAAGTTTTAAAAAACGAATGTTAAAAATTGTTTTACATGTAATTAGGAAAAAATAAAATATTCAAAAGAAAAAAATTCATTCCAAATGTTTCTTCCTCTGTATGAATGGACACATAGCAAAGTAAGCAGAACTAGGGGGGAAATTTCCATCATGAACACAATAATGTAAAGGCAAACAATATTGAAGGACTTTCAGAACTTTGAGCAATATTCATTGTATTGCTCAAATCATAACTTCAGAGGACTGAGGCTTACCAGGGCTATCTCCTGCATCTCATATAGATTGCAGACTAGAAGAAAAAAATGAAGCATATATTCTTAGACATAGCTAAAATATTTATTTATTATTTTACTTGACTGCATTTTCTCTTTCTGCTGTTTCTCACTATCACCACCACCCCCATGGGGGAAGTCACTGGGAAATTACAAGGATGTAAAAAATAACTTTACTATTTTGGTTTTTTTTATATTCCTGTCATTTCTCAATGATTTCTTTCTTACCCTATCCCATCCTACCCCAGTCCATAGGGCGATAGAAAATACAGTCAAGCAAAACAAATAAATATCAACAAAACATTATTTTAAACAAACAAAAACCATTTCCCCATTATTTTGTTTCATTCCAAAACAATACTTTAGGGAGTACATACATCATATAAGAGATCTAAGAAGTCCCTTAATTCCTTCTAAGGACCTCTCTCATTTTACAGATGAGGAAACTGATGGCCAAGAAGGTTAAGGGACTTGCCTCAAGTTACAGGTAGCAAGTGGCAGGGGCAACATTTGAACCCTTAAAGGTCCTTACCCTGAAATCGCATTTCTTCCACTGAATCATACTGCCTAATCTTTTTGAATGGAATACAGAGAGTCTGTCACTCCTAAACACCCATGTAGTTCATCTTAAGCCACACTAATCAAATAAAGATGAAATTAACTCTGTAAAAAGTGGTTTAGCTTTGTAATAGAAGGCTTTCTGAGTATGAAGGGCCACCACTTTCCAAGGAACTTTTCCCTATCCACTATTAAATTACTAAGGCCTACCTTGGTAGTGACCCTATACGTGATGTAGGTTTCCATTGTACAGACATGTTTCTTGGGGTCATCAACGGTGACAAATAGGTCTCTGGTCTCACCATCAAGGTCATCATCCAGCTGAAGTCTGTTGAGAAGTGAAGACGAAGAGGCAGGACTGGAGGTGCCTGCGGGAGTTCCACCATTAGGCAAACTTAGGTCCTAAAAAGAGAAAAAAGAGAAACTGCTTTAAAAAAAAAAAACCCACAAAGAGAATAAACTCCTAATAAAATAAACCCTGTATAATGTTGGTTTTGTTTTGAACATATCCTTTATAATTTTAGTTTTATCACGTTAAAGTTTTGTTAGAAAGGGAACAAAACTACCACATGCTTGAAGGAAGTAAGATTGCATATAAAGATATGAAACTCTGTGAACTCAAAGGGAAAAGTTTCTTTCTGATCCTCCGTTGCCAAATGATTCCTCCTCCACCTATTAAAGGGGGATTAAATACTATCATAAACCTGAACTCATGATTCTTAACCTCACAAGAACCCCAGTGTTCTGAGTTAATAAGGATCCTTTTAACCACATACTCTGGGGATCTCCCACCCCTGCTTTTCTACCCTGAACACAATGCTATCTCATACCAGGTAAGAAATGACACAGAAAACCTAATGATATGTCTTTAAAAATTAAAAAGACAGGAAAAAAAAGTCCACACACCAAGAATTCAAGAGGACAGGAAAAAAGAAAAGAAAAACTGTAATACTCAGACAGTTTGTAGAGGGGGAAAAAATTTCGTCATGAATGTTTTCATAGTATTCTTAAAGCATAATGTTGGCTTAGTAATTTTTATGGAACAGTTGTGCTTACATACACACGCACGCGCACACACCACCATCACCAGCTGGAAAAGGTCTAAGCCTTTTAAAAATGATTCATCTTAGTACAAGCATTTCCTCATACTTAAGCAACTGAGCAAGAAGAAAGCATCACCCAGGGAATTCCAAGAAAATGTTGATTTTTTACCCCCAAGGGAAAACTTCAGAAGTTATCTATGATTTATGCTTTCTAAAACCCATCTCATAAATTAGAGCAGTAGGCAGGAATTTTTGCATAGAGGGCAACCACAACACACCATACACAACACAATAAGCCTTTAAAGGGAATGGGGGTGGGACCCTATGGACACTTGTGAAATGAAAAGATGTAGCTAAGGGTGAAGGGGAGGCTCAGCACTGAGGAAGAGGAAGAAGAAACTCATGTCAGTCCAGCTGACATTTTCCTATTTTAATTAATTTTTCTTGCTAAAGAGACTGCAAAGTTTTTTTTTCTTGTTTATCTCTGTGCTTTTTTGATCATGAAAAAGCACTGGATTTCATAAAACAAAACATCAACTTAAACAACTAAGTGTCCACTCATCTTCCTTACATTAAAATCACTGAAAATGATCTTGGAAAATCTCAGAATATTTAACAGCAGAAATACCCTATTCAATGACCATCTGATCATAATCCTCATAGGAAGTATAAAACAGGAAGATGTATGCTGACAGGGATGTTTCACTACTGTCATTGATATGATATAGAGAAATCCAAGTTGAACATGACAGTGATGTTCCTACCTGCATCATGCTCATGAAGCACTCTGCAGTGTCTCAAAATCTATAACCACTCAAAAAACTTTGTCCTAGCCATCCACACAGGAAAGACCAAGTGGAAAAAGAATTTTTTTTTAAAGCAATTGGGGTTAAGTAACTTGCTCAAAGTTACACGGCCAGGTGTTTCTGGGTGGGTGCTAAGTGTCTGGGCCTGGATTCAATCCCAGGTCAACCCAACTCTGGGGCCGATGCTCTTACTTGCTGTGCTACCTGGCCGCCCCAGAAAAAGAATTTCTATTGCCCAGATGTCACATGTGTATGGGTGTGTATATATGGGTGGAGGGGGCACCTAAAAACACTCAGATGGACCAAGTGTTAGGCTCAGAGTTGAAAAGAAAAATGCAGAATAGGCCAGAATTCCTTCAGTAAATTACAAAGCTCTTAAGCTCTTTCAATGACCTCATTTCCTATAAAATTAAAAGTTCATCAAAAAAAAAAAAGGCTGCCAGTGTTGCTGAATACAACAGGTGTCTGACAAATTAAAAATCAGTATCACACATAAGATAGGGATGAGGTACCTGGTAAAGGGTGCCATTAAACTAATAAAGAACTCTGAAGAACAAGAATACAATATGTCATCAGGGAATTGTAGGCTAGGAAAAAGATAGACTATACGTGTGGTGAGTATGAGAAACAAGGTGTGATGGGAGGACATGGGCAAGGTGCTCAGGTTTCAATAAGCATCGCTGAAGAAAATTTCCAAATCAACAAGATTAGAAATTGATTTGAGTTTTGCTTATTGTTACTAAAGAGGCAATAAACTGTTGTTTCTACATTGCTAAAACATCTCAATACTGTGACCAGCATCCTTTAAAAATGAGCGTCCTACTCGTTTCTAAAATATACAGAGAATTGAGTCAAATCTATAAGAATACAAGTCATTCCCCAATTGATAAATGGTCAAAGGATATGAACAGTCATTTTCAGAGGAAGAAATTAAAGACATGAAAAAATGCTCTAAATCACTATTGATTAGAGAAATGCAAATCAAAACAACTCTGAGGTACCACATCTCACCAGTCAGATTGGCTAAGATGACAAAACAGGAAAATGACAAATGCTGGAAAGGATGTAGAAAAATTGGAGCACTAATGCATTGCTGGTGGAGTTGTGAACTGATCCAACCATTCTAAGAGAGCAATCCAGAATTACACCCAAAGGACTATAAATAATTTCATACCCTTTGACCCAGCAATACCACCTCTAGGGTTGTATCCCAAAGAGATCATAGAAGTGGGAGGGAGACCCATATGTACAAAAACATTTATAGCAGCTCTTTTGGTGGTGGCAAAGAATTGGAAATTAAGGGGGTGCCCATCAATTGGGGAATGGCTGAAAAAGTTGTGGTATATGAATATAATGGAATACTATTGTGCTGTAAGAAACAAGGAGCAGGGGCAGCCAGGTAGCACAGCAAGTAAGAGCACCGGCTCCAGTGTTGAGAAGACCTGGAGATCGAATCCCGGGCTCAGACACTTAGCACCCACCCAGAAACACCTGGCCGTGTAACCTTGAGCAAGTTACTTAACCCCAATTGCTTAGGGGCGGCCAGGTGGCTCAGTGAGTAAGAGTACTGGCTCCAGTGTTGGGACGACCTGGAGATCGAATCCCGGGCTCGGACACTCAGCACCACACCCAGAAATAACTGGCCGTGTAACCTTGAGCAAGTTACTTAACCCTGATTTCTTAAAAAAAAAAAAAAAAAAAAAAAAACAAGGAGCAGATGGACTTCATATTTACCTGGAGAGGCTTATACAAACTGATGCTAAGTGAGAAGAGTAGAACCAGGAGAAATTTGTACACAATTACAGGCACAATGTATGTTTGACGACCAACTTTGACAGACTGGACTCTTCTCAGCAATGCAAGGTTATAAGTCAACCCCAAAAGACTCATGATGGAGAGATGTCTACATCCAGAGAAAGAACTAGAAAGAACTGAGTTTGAATCCAGATTGAAGCAAACTACCTGATCTTTTTCTTTTTCTTGTTTGGTTTTGTTCCCTCTTTCCCCTTGTTCACTCCATCTGATACAATCCATCTTTATAACCTGACTAATGTCTAATGTGAAAGTATTTGCAGATCCTATACTTCATTGTATGCTGTCATGGGGGGGGGGGAGAGGAGGGAAAGAGAGAAAATCTGAAACTCAAGGAATTGTGGAACTGAATCTTGTAAACTAAAAGTAAACAAATTAATAAAGACCAAAATATTTTTTTAAAAATGAGCATCCTAGACAAAGCCCTAATTGATTTGCTCTAGTTACAGCTCTATCAGCAAACAGATAGGAGGACCACTAAGTGGGAAAGACTTCCCAAAAATTTGGGAAAAGAGACTGAAGTCAAATATATCGCCTACAGATCAAATTTATAAATCAGTTTTACTAATTTTCTGAGTGGAGTAGGGGAGATGGATGATGGGAACAAGTCATCTGGCTTTGTGAATTCAGCCAGTAGGACTCACACATGCTTCAAGTTAATGGTTTTCCTAAATCCCAGCTTAAAAAAAATTAACAAAGCAAGTAGACTATGCTTTATTTCAGTACTTTACAATTCAGATAAAGGTAGGAAGAGAAGTCAGGACTATTGCTTTTGTGATATTTTTTCCATACACTCAGGAAGGAAAAAACCTATGAACTTCAACAATTCTAAAAGAAAGGAATGGAACTGTCCTGAGATTTTCTAACCAAAACGCTTCAGCTATATATTCCAAACCAAAAGCCACCCCTTCTCCTCACTACAACCAAAAAGCCTTTTAGGCAAGGGTTCAGCCTCCATACTAAAAGGAAAAAAGAAAAAAAAAACAGTCCAAGTGACTAGCTAAGCATTACCTTTGAAAGTTAGAGTGAGAACCCCGCCAAAGCCCCACTTTGCCGCTTCCAAAAACATTTTCTAAAAATATGGTCACACAACAAAAAGAAACAAACCAAAAAAACCGTAAGTGTATTTTCCAAAGTAAAGAAAACTGAGGAGATCTAAGGGCTGGATCACTGAACTGGATGTCCAGTGAAAGGAAGCAGGAATCTTTCCCTTGCTGGGATCTTACTGTATTTACTTTTACCTATAATACCTGCTTGGGCAGATATCAAAGTTCTGACAGGTGGCAGTACCTGTATGATGAATGGACTTTTAACACACTCTACTCTGTTATCTGCTGCTTTGACCGATTTCTACTCCACCCAACAAGACATCTCTGTGCTAGGTACCCCCTCCACTTCCCCTTGTCTGTCCTACCTCCATTATTAATAGAGTCTCCCCCACCCCACCACCCCCACCAGCCCCATTACATTGTGAGCTCTTTAAGAACAGGGACCAGCATGTGGTAGGCACTTAAAAAAATGTCCACTGCATTGGACTAGAATTTCAGATCACAGCATTAGAAATGAAAGGGACCTTTGATGTAATTTGGTATAATCCTATTTTACAAAATCAGTCAACTGAGGCCCAGAGAGAGGAAGTAACTTGCCCAGGAGTTCCCTTATAGAGGCACATAGTAACATCCAATAAATAACTATTAAAAATGAGAAATAAATTGATCTTTATCCTCACTTATTCCTCAAATTTGCTCTTAATGATTTTACTAAAGGCATCACTTCTATACTGTAGCAAAGAGGAAGAGCAGGAAGAAGAAGAACGGTAGTAGTACTTGTTACAACAGAAGCAATAGCTAACATTTATATAGAACTTATTACATGTCAGGCAATTTAAAATTATTATCCCATTTGGTCCTCACAACAATCCTAGGAGGTAGGTGCTTTTCTTTTTTTTTCTTTTTTTATTCCCAATTACATGTAAAATAGTATTAATAATAGAATATATATATATATATATTAAACATTTGATTTTAAAACTTTGAATTCCAGATTCATTCCCTTCCTCCCTTGTCACCCACCCTTACTGGGAAGATAAGCAGTTCAGTATAGATTGTACATGTGTGGCTAATGAAAAACATTAACATAGTAGATACACTGTAAAAAACTGACTATATTTCCCTCCCTCCTAATCCCACCTCCCACTTGTTCTGTTCTCTACTTTGATCCTGTCTCTTTTCAAAAGTGAGTGCTTCTAACTTCCCTCCCCCCAGCCTGCCCTCCCTTCCATCATCCTCCCTCTCATCCCCTTCCCCCCTACTCTCCTGGAGGGTGAGATACCCTATTTAGTGTGTATGTCATTCCCGCCCTAAGCCAAATTCAATGAGAATAAGGTTGACCCATTCCCTTTTGCCTTCCTATTCTTCCCCTCCATGGTAACCATTTCCCATGCCTCTTCTATATGAGATAGTTTACCCCATTCTGTCTCTCCCCATCTCCTCTCATTATATTCCTCTCTCACCTCTTAATTTCACCTTTTAAGTATCATCCCATCCTATTAAGTTGGTCCTGTGCCCTCTATCTATGTACATATGTACCTGTACACATATATACACACACTCACATATGTATAATATACCCATATACCCTCCAATATAGACATATATATTTCTATTCCCTTCAACTATTTTCATACTAAGCAAAGTTTCATCAGTTATAATTATCATTTTTCCATGTAGGAATGTTAATAGTTCAACTTTGATAAGTTCCTTATGATTTCTTTTCCCTGTTTACCTTCTCATGCTTCTCTTGCTTCTTGTATCTGAATGTCACATTTTCTATTCAACTCTGGTTTTTTCATCAAGAATGCTTGAAAGTCCTCTATTCCACTGAATGACCATATTTTCCCCTGAAACATGATACTCAGTTTTGCTGGGTAGGTGACTCTTGGTTTTAATCCCAGCTCCTTTGCCCTCCAGAATATCATATTCCAAGCTCTTTGATCCCTCAGTGTAGAAGCTGCCAGATCCTGAGTTTTCCTGATTGTGTTTCCACAATATTCAAATTGTTTCTTCCTGGCTGCTTGTAATATTCTTTGATCTGGGAATTCCAGAACCTGGCTATAACATTCCTAGCAGTTTTCTTTTTGGGACCTTTTTCAGGAGGTAATTGGTGGATTCTTTCAACCACTGTTTTGCCCTCTGGTTCTAAAACATCAGGGCAGTTTTCCTTGAGAATTTCTTGGAGGATGATTTCTAGGTTCTTTCTTTGATCATGGCTTTCAGGTGGTCCAATAATTTTTAAATTATCTCTCCTGGATCTATTTTCCAGGTCAGTGGTTTTTCCAATGAGATATTTTACACTGCCTTCTATTCTTTCATTTGTTTAGATCTGTTTAACATCATCTTGATTTCTCATAAAGTCACTAGCTTCCATTTGCTTCAATCTAATTCTGAAGGAATGATTCTCCTCAGTGAGCTTTTGAGATTCTTTTTCCATCTGGCAAATTTGGCTTTTTAAGGCATTCTTCTCCTCATTGCCTTTTTGAGCCTCTTTTGTCATTTGAGTTAGTCTATTTTTTAAGGTGTTATTTTTCTCAGTCAGGCTGTTGACTCTCGGTTCATAATTTTCTTGCAGCATTCTCGCTTCTCTTCCCAATTTTTCCTCCACTTCTCTTATCTGCTTCTTAAGGTTCTCTATGGCCTGTAACCAGGTCGTATTTTTCTTGGAAGCTTTTGGTGCAGGAGTTCTGACTTCACTGTCTTCCTCCTGTTCTATGCTTTGATCCTTTTTGTCCCCAAAATAGAAGTCTAATGTTGGATTGCTTTGCTTGGTTTGCTTCCTTTGCCTGGTCATGTCTCCCCTCAATTGCTTGACTTTTGGGCTTTTTGCCACAGTAGGACTCTGCCATCAGACAGGGGAGCTTCCGTCCCAAACTGTGGGGTTTTCTCAGCTGCCAGAGGTATTAGTTGGGTGCCCTGTCTGAAGCCTCCACATGCTCTGGCAAGCTGGTCACACATCCCAGGACCTCCACCCTAGACTGCAATCCAGATCCAAGCAGGTTAAAGCAAGAGTAATTACCCCTCAGATTGGTCGCTTGGTTCCCCCTACACTCTGCAGGCCAGGAGCTGAAGCTGCCATGTGGTGGCTGCTGTGCCACAGCCCTCAGCGGCTTCTCACCCCGGGGGCAAAAGCCAACACACTCCCAACTACTGGGTCCCATAGTCCAGACTGCAGTGACCTCTCACTTTGTCCTTAGCATCTATGTGTTGATAATTCTGGAAACCATCACAGCTACTGGTGATCTGTAGTCCCTCTGCTGGTGGCTGGTCAGGCCTGCCCTGGGGCTAAAACCTCAGTGTGGGGCTGGGCTTGGCTTCCAGAGCGCTGCGCTGGCTGATTCCTGCCAGCCTTCTGGGCTGTCCTCAGTGGGAGGTTAGCTTCTCTGTGTCATTCTGTGGGTTCTGTAGCTCAAAGTTTGTTCAGAGTCCCCTTTTACATGGTTTGGAGGTGGTGGGAGCCAGAGCTGAGCAGAGGTTCTGTTTCTACTCCGCCATCTTGACTCCACCCCCCAATCTTGGTAGGTACTTTTATTATTCTCACTTTACAGATAAGGAAACTGAGGCAAACAAAGATTAAGTGACTTGCCCAGGGTCACACAGGATCTAAGGCTAAATTTGAACTCAGATCTTTCTGACTTCAGGCCCAGCACTTTATCTACTATGCCACCTACCTGCCCCTAAATAGAGGGGAAGGGGAAGAGGCAGATTAGGAAAGGCTTCCTACAGGAGGCAGCATCTGAGCTGAGCTTGAAAGTATAAGTAAGAATTTATCAGGTCAAGAGGGGAAAAAATAGTGATCCAGGTACTGGAAACTGAGCAAAGGCTCTAAAGGCAGAATAACATGGTACCTAAGTGTAGTTCCATGTGGAAAAGGGTAACAAAATAAGGTCAGAAAGAATGGCTGGAACAAAAATTTTTTTTTGCTTTTTTGGAGGGGGCAGGGCAGGGCAATAGGGGTTAAGTGACTTGCCCAAGGTTACATGGCCAGTTAAGTGTCAAGTGTCTGAGCCTGAATTTGAATTGAGGTCCTCCTTACTCCAGGGCCGGTGGTCTTTTCACTGTGCCACCTAGCCACCCCTAAGTGAGATATTATTGTGCCATAAGAAACAACGAATCAGATCAGAACTAAAAAAAAAAAATGAAAAAAGCAGAGCCAGGAAAATGACATTAAAAATGACAAAAACATAAATGAGAAATATAACAACCAAAAAAACCAACTGTGCACCATGTAATTATGATGTCCAAGCAGTTAGAGAAAAAAATGAGAAAATGTACTTCCCTCCCTTCTTTCCCGAGGTGGGAGACTGTGAGTCTATAATATAAAATACATTGCTAGATTCAGCTGATACACTGGATAGTTTTGCTGAATTGCTTCCTCCTCCGATCCTTTGTAGCAATGGATAGTTATCCCAAAAAGGGAAGGATTTATATGAAAATGAAAAAACTATGTTTAAAAAAAGGGTGAGAAATAAAAAATTCAAAAGACAACTAATTTTTATTCTTTCTCTTCTTCTGATTCTTTTGACTCTGTGGGGTCCTTTGCCCCACTGATTCTTTTGCCCATAAGCATTTTAGCTTCTTCCCTCCTCCCAACTTCATGCCCTCAAACTGTATGAAAGTTTGGGTTTTTTTTTTTCAAAC
Source organism: Petaurus breviceps papuanus (assembly GCF_028583685.1). NCBI lineage: Eukaryota > Metazoa > Chordata > Mammalia > Diprotodontia > Petauridae > Petaurus > Petaurus breviceps. The sequence goes on from NW_027187171.1 coordinate 1,152,011, forward strand.
AACAACAACAAAATTAGCCTGTGGAGAAGTCAAGGAATACTAGTTTAGAATGTTTATTATACTATCAGATGAAGTGATAATGGTGGTGGGTTTTGTTTACTATCAGATGCAGTGATAATGTTGGTGGGTTTTGTTCAAGTATGTTTTTCCTCCTTTGTCACAAGAGAAAGCTCACTACACAGAAGAGTGGCATATTTAGATATGACTAATGTAAAAAAACAAGAGTCATCAGAAATGCTTTAAAAAAAAACTAGCCTTGTTCAGCTCTAGCTAGATGAAAACTTTCATCTCATTGTTTTATCTTTATATACTTGCCTTTCTTACATTCTTTTAACTGATGAGTGATTAAAAAGAAAGGTCCTTTATGTAACAAACTATTCATAGATGCAGAATTAGCAATTTTTTAAAAAAAGGTAACAAAGCGAGTTCCCACCATGAGAGCAATTACTGAACATATAATATGAATATAATGGAATACTATTACACCATAGGAAATGATGGGGCAGCTAGATGGCTCAGTAGATAAAGTGTCAAGCTTGGAGTCAGGTAAATTGAGCCCCTGACATGCACTAGCTGTGTGTCCCTGAGCAAGTCACCTACCTTAATTCACTAGAGAAGGAAATGACAAACCCCCTATGGTATCTTTGCCAAGAAAACCTCATGGACAAGGGGGTGGCTATGTGGAGCACTAAATAGAGTCCCGGCCCTAGAGTCAGGAGGACCTAAGTTCAAGTGCAACCTCAGACACTTAATACAAAAACTAGCTATGTGACCTTGGGCAAGTCACTTAACCCCAATTGCCCTCCCCCCCCCAAAAAAAGCAAAAAAAAAAAAGAAAGAAAGGAAACCTCATGCACAACATGGTTCACAGGGTCATAAAGATTGAATAACTGAACAACAACAAAGAAAGGATGAATAAAGAATCCTAAGAAACATAAGAAGACTTTTATGATTGAATAATATTTAAGTGCTACCATTTATATAATGCTTTCTGATTGGTAGTTTACATTTATAATTTCATTTTATCTTCACAACAATATTGTTAAAAAGACTCTATTTTTATTCTCATTTTTTTAAAGCAATTGGGGTTACTTGCTCAAGGTTACACAGCCAGTTTTTTTGTGTGGGTGTTAGGTATCTGAGGCCGGAACCGATCCCATATCTCCCAACTCTGGGGCTGGTGCTCTTACTCACTGCTCCACCTAGCCGCTCCTTTTATTCCCATTTTAAATGTGGGAAAACTAAAGCAGACAAAACTTAAGCAATTTGCCCAGGGTCACACAGCTGGGAAGTTTCTGAGGCAGGATTTGAATTCAGGCCTTTCTGACTTTAAGTCTAGCACTCTATATACCATATGTACTATAGCTTCTTCTAACTAATACAGAGGAAAAAAAAATAGAAATAAGAGAATGCTATATAAAATGACTCACAGTAACTTAAACAATACTAAAATGCTGTCAGCCTCAGATTAATTGCAATAAACAATCTTGGTCTTGGATTAGAAATAGGGACTGGGACTGGGATTTCACATAATCAAGTTCCAGAAGACAAAACTTAGCCCTTTCTTAAAAATTTATAGTCTTAGAGACTTGCATAGGGCAATGAGCTCCAAACTTTTAAATTAAAAAAATGTAGTATGTACCCTCAATATGTGTACATTTAGATATAAATTATATATGTATTCCTATACTAATAATTATGTCCATTATAAAAATTATACAAGGGGCGGCCAGGTAGCACAGCAAGTAAGAGCACCGGCTCCAGTGTTGAGAAGACCTGGAGATCGAATCCCGGGCTCAGACACTTAGCGCCCACCCAGAAACACCTGGCCGTGTAACCTTGAGCAAGTTACTTAACCCCAATTGCTTAGGGGCGGCCAGGTGGCTCAGCGAGTAAGAGTACCGGCTCCAGTGTTGGGACAACCTGGAGATCGAATCCCGGGCTCAGACACTCAGCACCACACCCAGAAATAACTGGCCGTGTAACCTTGAGCAAGTTACTTAACCCCGATTGCTTAAAAATATAAAAAAATGAAAAAAAAATTATCCAAAAATAGAACTTAAAAGATGGGATAAATAAGAAATAATACTGGATCCAAGAGAAGATGAGAAAAAGAAGAAATAATACCTGATCCAACAACCAACAGAGGACACCTAGAGTTTACTGAGTAGGGTAGTAACATGGTTAGATCTTTGCTGCAAGAAAATCATTCTGGCAGGGATGCGGACTGGACTGGGGAGAGATTTGAGGAAGGAGACCCATTAGGAGGCATCTAGGCAGTGCAATGGAGACAGCGCTTGTCCTGGAGGCAAGAAGATTCAAGTTCAAATCCAGTCTCAGATACTCATTAGCTGTGGGACATTGGGCAAGTCACTTAACCTCTGTTTACCTAGGTTTCCTTAACTGAAAAATGGAAATAGTAACAGCATCTACCTCTCAGGATTGCTATGAGTATCAAATGAAATAATATTTGCAAAGCATTTAGCACAGTGCCTTGCACAAAGCAGGAGCTATGTAACAACTTATTTCTTTCTCCCCTTCCTTTTGCCCTTCCCCTACTGCAATAATCCAGGCGAGAGGAGATGAGGACTTGACAACAGTGAGGCGTGTAGGCAGAGAGTGGAAGAGGTGATGAAGTAGGAATGGCAGTATATAGCAAATGACTGGATGTGTGGGTTGAGAAGGAGTGGAGAGTCCTGGATAAACAATACCAAAGTTGTTAATCTAGGTGACTGAAAAAATGGTGTCCTCAACAGAAATAAGGAAGTCTGGAAAAGAGATGAATATGACAGAGAGAGATAACGTGATGATTTTGTCAATTTTGTCAAGAGATCACAACTCATCTATGGCTGCTCATCCTATGAAATTCACTCTGTCCCACCCAAATAAAAAAATCAAGGAATCAGAGATTTTAGGCATTTGTCACTGTCCACACTTTCAGAGGTACCAACCAGAGGCATAGTGGGTAGCAAGGTGACACAGCTGATAGAGTGCCAGGTCTGAGTCAGGAAGACTCATCTTTCTGCCAGAAGATCTAACCTCAGACACTTAATAGCAGTGTGACCCTGGGCAAGTCACTTATCCCTGTTTGTCTCCATTTCTTCACCTGTGAAATGAAATGGAGAAGGAAATGGCAAACCACTCCAGTATCTTTGCCAAGAAAACCCCAAATGCGATCACAAAGAGTCAGAGATGACTGAAAAACAACTGAACAATCAGAGGCATAAAGGGATGTGACGGGTATAGGGAAAATTTCCCAGTGACATCTGCATAGCTGCTGCCATGGTTACCAGGTAGGGGTTACATTATAAATGTCCCAAGAGACCTGGAAGAGGTTGAAATCTTGGGACCAGGGGCATAAAAGGGCAAAGTAGCACTGAATTGGGGGAGATGAGGATAGATGAGGATGTACTGGAGACACGCTCCAAAAATGGCTACTTCAGGGAAAGCGTGCTGCAACCAGTCTTCTTACTTTTTAAGTGGCTAATTACACCACACCCTTGGAGTCAGACTAAATGCCCTCCCTCCCCTCTTTAAAACCAGTGGCTTAGAGTGCTAGGAACTTCCCGGGATTATACAGCCAGTATGTGCCACACTTAACCCAGAGAAAAGAGAAGGAAACATGCCTCCTTCCTCTCAATGTGAGAGGTGGGGGCCTATGAGTATGCGATGTTTGCTGCATATTCCTCCCTACTCAATTTGCTATCTCACTGTACATAATAGCTATTCCATTCTCTTTTCTCAAGTCCTTCATGGCACTCCCTTCTCTTACCCTCTCAGTTCAGGCTCCATGAGATATTTCACCGTCTCAAGAGCTCTCCCTTCTCTCCTCCTCCCCATGTCATATCACTCAGACATTTTAACTATTAACTCCTTCACTCCAGTCTCACATGATGAGTTGGCCCTTCTCTTTAATCAAAGCCATCTTCTCTATCCTTCTATCTACTGGCTCCTTCCCAGATAATTACTCATGTTTCCCCATCCTTTAAACAACAAATTAAAAAAAACAACAACCTCAAGTTGAGCCACCAAGAAACTAAGTCAAAACTTGGAAATTCCCGTAGCAGGAAGTCTTAACCACCTCTTCCAGAATCAAACTGAGCCTGCCCATACACCACCCAAGAGTACAAGAGTGAAAAAATATCTGACCCAAGTGCAAATCCCCAGTTGAAGAACTGAGACTGGAAATGCATGAGTAAACAGAATAAAATTCCAAATATAATGAAGAAATACTATAGGCTGAGATAATACTTGAGGTGAACCCAGAAAAGAATAACTCCACAAGTCTGATGTGACTTTGAGAGAAAAGAATGTGCTGGCCACAGAAACCACAAGACTATTCAAAAGAAATGAAACAAGAAATACAAAACATAATGTTAAAGTCTAGGTTTGACTATGTTACCACCCTACTCAATGAGCTTCAGTGGCTCTCTAACTCCAGGATCAAATATAAACTCTTGTCACTTAAAGATCATTACAGGGGCAGCTAGGTGGCACAGTGAATAGAGCACCAGTCCTGGAGTTAGGAGGACCTGAGTTCAAATCTTGCCTCAGACACTCAACATAAAACTAGCCGTGTGACCTTGGGCAAGTCACTTAACCCCAATTGCCCTGCCCTCCCCCCTCTAAAAAAAAAAGATCATTACAAAACTTAGCACCTTCCTATTTTTCCAATCTTCTCACACTTTACTTCTTTCCAAACACTCCATAGTCTAGCTTCACTGATCTACTGCCAACAGCCAACCTCATACGTAATACTCCATCTCCTTTCTCTAGGCCTTTGATGGGGTTATCCCCCATTCCTATAATGCTCTGTTCTATTACCTCTTTCTACTTCGTAGCTTCCCTAAGTTATGGTAGGATTTGAACCCAGGCCCTCAGATTCTAGCTGAAGTGACCCCCTTCCCTTTCTTCAAGACAGTTCAAATCCTGGTTCTGCCCCCCCCCCCCCCCCAATTGCTACTGCCTTTCCCTCCCAGACTACCTCCTCTCTACTCTGTATATAGCTTATATGTACATAATTATTTACATGTTGCCTCTTCCACTGATAAATGAATTCCTCAAGGGCAGGAATCTTTCTTTGTACCCCTAGAGCTCAGCACAGCAGTTTGTTGTTTGTCCTTCCTTCTCGAAGTCAACCATGACATTAGGAAGGTCATGCCATGACTTGATAAATTGTAAGCATAATAAATCTCATGGTATATATTCATTCGCACCCTTTCCATACAACTTTTATTCACCTCCTTATCAATTCAAATCATTTAAAACGTGCTAAACCAAATCAACTTAAATCAACTTAAAAAAAAAGCTACTATCAATTCTAAGACTTTTAAATGAACTTAAATTTTATCCATTAGATTCCTCATCGTTACCTGAGAATAAACAACTCAAATATTAGAGGAATCTCAGCAAAAGTAAATATCACATTCTAAAAAGCCAAGAAAAAATATTTTTGCCTATTAAATATAAATGAAGCATTAATAATGTAAAAACAATTCAGAGGAAAACTATAAATCATATAATTTATTTTACTAGAACTAAAGAGCAAAATGTTGATGCTTGGTGTATTCATGTATTTACAAGACTCTTGCAATAATTCCAAAGGATCCTAGGGGTCTGTGGCTCACAGAGTAAGAACTCCTAATCTTAGTCAGTGGAAAAGAGCCTGTATTCCAATCTCAACTCTCCTACTTAGTGGCAAGTCACTTCATTTAGAGTCTGAGGGCCTGTGTTTAAATCCTGCCTTTCATAATTGCTACTTGTGTGGCCTTAAACAACTTACTTAACACCCCACAGCCTCAGTTTTCTCAACTATAAAATGAAGGTATTGGACTACGTGGCATCAAATGTTCCCTCTGGCTCCACATGTATGATTCTGTGATCTTTGCTGGCTGCAGCTTCCTCATATGTAATGAAAGGATTGTGTTAAAATAATGTGGTCCCTTCCAACTTTAGATCTAGGATAATATGGTTCTTTTAAGTCACAGGTCAAAATAACAACTTGAAACACTAAAATTTCTGAAAAGTTTTTCCTTAGGGTACCCAGGACGACAGAGGCACAGTCATAGTAAGGATGCAGCAATATTATCTTCATAAAGACAAGTTCCATTTAATTAAAACTAAGAAATTGTAAAAATTTCCATAATAAAATGTTTTCTTTTGACTAATCCTGATCAATGCTGTTGGGATAAAAGAGAGGCAGAGTTACAATGAAAAGTCACTTTATGAGCAAAGGAACTAAATTCTAGCACAAAATACAAGATAAAGAAAGAATCCTTATTGTAAGCCAATTAGGACTTTGATTTGTTTACTAACACTACATTACAATTGAATAACACACTAGTTTAGTTTTTCCACTCAAAAACACTGCTCATGAAATAGTTTTTCCAAGAAGTAAGATGTGGCAGTGAAGGGAAATACTGGTTTTGATGACAATCTCATTTATAAAATCTCTATAACATTAAGATGACCAAAGACCACAGGCAGTATGACCTCAAAAGCCACTGGAAAGTAGTCAAGGAGGAAATGAAGCCAGCAGAGAGTTTGCCATGAAATCCAGCTATGACAAAAGCATTTGAAGAAAGTGGAAGGAAAAAATAGAAGCAAAGATATCTCCGTCTCTCTCCCCCTTCCCTCACCATTTGGACTATATATCATCACAATACTACTTGAAGTGGCAATGGCACTTAAGAATATGAAGTCAGACCATAAACAGCACTTTTACTAAAAAAAAAAAAAGGAAAGACTACCAAAAAGGCATCAGCAACCCATTTTCCTGCTTTCTCATCTCTATTAAAAAAAAACAAACATCTTTATTAAGAATGGTCGGGGGCGGCTAGGTGGCGCAGTAAATAGAGCATCAGCCCTGAAGTCAGGAGGAACTGAGTTCAAATCTGCCCTTAGACACTTGACACACTTATTAGCTGTGTGACTGTGGACAAGTCACTTAACCCCAACTGCCCTCCAAAAAGCAAACAAAACACAACAAAAAAAAGAATGGTCAATTGAGGATATCTTAAAAAAAATGGTCCATTGAGGATATCCTCAATTAAAAAAAAAGTTGCCTTGGGAAATGTTTTCATGGGCTATTTTCCATATCTTTCAAGTTACACAACAAACTGAAAAGGATACAGAATGAGATGCTGAGGTATTCCTAAAATTAATTAATGGAACAAAATACAAGCTTGAAAGCCCTCCTCAGCTGTTTCTTAACTTATAAGTAAAATAGTAAGGTTCCATATCAGATGGGAAGAAAACTTTGTTCAATGGCCTAATTACTGAGAACAAGTAAGATATCAACCAGGGTGATATATTCACAGCCCTTTGCCATGGCTTTGGGAGATGTTCTGTGTAAGACCAAAACAAAATAAGGAGTTTAAATAATGTAGTAAAAAAAAAAATGACTGCAAGCTTTTTCTTTCTTTCTTTCTTGGAGGACAATTGGGGTTAAGTGACTTGCCCTAGGTCACAAGGCTAGTTAAGTAAGTGTCTTGCGGCCATATCTGAACTCAGGTCCTCCTGACTACAGAGCCCGTGCTCTATTCACTGCGCCACCTAGCTGCCCCCAATTGCAAGCTTTTTTAAATTATTCTATTCACAAGTGACACCATACAAAATCATCTCAAAGCCTATTAACATAGCCTTTCCTGACAAGTTCATACCAAAGGGGAAACAGATCTCACCACCCATACTGCTAGAAAAAAAACAGAGGAGGAAAAACAAATAGTGCTCATTATTTGCTGACAAACAGTTACTAATGGACAGACAAATCCAAGAGCCCCTGTCATACCAGCCCCTTCTCCCTACCCCTATCATACTACCATCAGTGCATCTATCCCAAATTCCCAGAGTCAACATCCAGGTATACAATTCTTGGGGAGATGCAACCTAACAACTACCTGCCCCTACGGTAGCCCCTACCTCCTCAGGAGCCACAACAATAAACCCCAAAAAGAAAGTCCTTCCTACCAAAAAATCCTTGGTACCATCAGAAAAGGAGATCATTTTGTGCATGGAAATGATGCCTAAGAAGATGCAATCATTATCTTCTGCTTTTGGCTGCAACCAAAGGCCCACTGGCCCTTTCCATTGACTTGTAGCCAAAACCTCCTATACATGTCTTCCCTTATTAGAATGTGTATACACACACACATGTAATTTTGCAACAAGATTCATAAAGAAAAACCTACCAGACTTACAGAAATAACAAATCAACAATAGTGATGGATTTTGCCACCTCACTATCAGACAATAATAATAAATAAATTAACCTGGTAGATCTATTTGGCTATCTAACTAGTTACTGTGTTCCAGGTTTGTGTTGCTTTGTACCTATCGACACAATTTAGTTTGCAGATAATTACTTTTAAGTTTCCCACTGAAGAGACAAAAGAGGGTATTTAACCAGATCTCTGACAGTAAACAAAGACATTAAGAATTAAGACAAAACAAGCTCTGATAAATTACCTTTTTTTCCCTCTGCAAAATGGGAGAGGGATAATAATAGCAGGTGCTTCAGAGGATTGTTGTGAGGATTGAATAAGATATTATACACACACACACACACACACACACAAACTACTTTGTAAATTTTAAGTAGTTTTTTTGTGGCTGAGGGCATCAAACCTAGTTTCCTTTTAATTTTAGTTTGCATAGCATCTGTTTTCACAATTGATAAATTTGTACACATTAGTTACTCCTTAGGCATGGTCAGATTATCCTCTGAGCTGATTAAACACATTTTTATTCCAGGTTGTAGATCATAATTTCAAAGAATTTGGGGCATGGCATATAAGTAGTATATATACTATATATATATGGTTATATAAGTAGTTGTATAAATGCTAGCTGCTAGTCACTAATTTGTTCATGTATAAAATGAAGGGGTCATATTAGATGACCTCTCAGAGCTCTTCTTGCTCCAACAAGATATGAATCTAAAATTCAATATAGGGGGAGACATCAATATATTTAAAGAATATTTCTTTTTTTTTTGGAGGGAGAAAGGCAAGGCAATTGGGGTTAAGTGACTTGCCTAAGATCACATGACTAGTGTGTCAAGTGTCTGAGGCTGAATTTGAACTCAGGTCCTCCTAACTTGAGGGCCTGTGCTCTATTCACTGTGCCACCTAGCTGCCCCAAAGTAATTTTTTTTAACATTAATGGGATTTCATGATAAATAAAAATTTTAAGTAATAAGTGTAATAAATTGATAGTAACTGAAACTTTCCTTTTTTAATATGGTTTATTTGCAAAGTAGTTCAATCATTAATTATACCTTTACTTGAAAAGTGAGCCACTAAAAACCTATTTATGGCCTGAAGGAGTTTAGCCTATTTTAATTTTGGCCCCTACCTACTAACAAGTTATGCTGGTATTTCTTAATAAAGCAACACAAACATGGTTCTTTTATTCAAAAGCACCATTCCTTTAACCAAATATTTGACCAGTGCCCCAGCCATGCCCCAAATTCTTTGAAATTATGATCTACAACCTGGAATAAAAATGTGTTTAATCAGCTCAGACGATAATCTGACCATGCCTAAGGAGTAACTAATGTGTACAAATTTATCAATTGTGAAAACAGATGCTATGCAAACTAAAATTAAAAGAAAACTAGGTTTGATGCCCTCAGCCACAAAAAAAAACTACATATGCATAAAAATCTAGTGAGAAAACAAGTCAGAGTAAAGTACCAAAGCAAAGAAAAAGAAATTTTTAATTGTAGAGTAGAAGCACTAAACTAAATCGGAAGAACTAGGTTTTCCATCTGAGAAGAGAAATCAAATAAAATTAGAGTGAATGAATGACTGCATGGCAGCTGGGGGAGGGGGAGGTTATCAATCACACATTCACAAGAAGTAGGTGAAATGAGCTAGATTTTACAACTTTCTACAGCTGCTTAGCAAATAAAGAGAAACCGGATAGTACAAGTGCCTGAAAAGGTTCACGGATCAAGAATGGTAGGAGATGAGAGTGCAAGATATTAAAGGGAAGTAGAATTAGTGAAATACAGAGATCACAAATGATGGAGTGAAGACTATATAAGAAGTCAAGTTAAAAACACTGAGTGAATATGAGAATAGAGGTGAGTCAGGGAACTGAAGGGTCAATAAGGGTCACAATTGATGGCTATTAATGGCTAATAATAACAATAACTAGCATTTATATGTTGCTTTAAAGTTTACAAAATAATTTTTTATATATTATCTCATTTGATCTTAACAGCAACCCTGTGAAGTAGGTGCTATTATCCCCATTTTACATATAAGGAAACTGAGGCACAGAAAGGTTAATTGACTTGCTTATGAAACAGAATTTTAACTCAGGTCTTGATTCCAAGTTTATATGTAGTAAGATGAATTCAATGCAAATACTTATTAAGTGCCTACCACACTCCGCTTTATTCATCATTTGACTCTCAATTTCATCCTAGCCAATCACCTTACCACCCCAGAGAAATCTCTACCTTGAGGCTCCATCTTCTGACTGGTAAAACCACTATGCCTGGGAGGGCCTAAAGCAATAAACTTTGTAAATATTTAAATACTTGATGGCTTACAAAATAAATCCCTTTCTTAGCCAACCTAATACTAATACTATTCTCAAAAGTATACTCAGGCTTCAAGGACTTTCCCATCTGGAACACCAAAGCTGGGGGAGTGTTTTCATTCCACTCACCAGAGAAAGGCTAGAACAAATACAAACCTTTGCCACCTCACAGCCTTATCTGTCCTTTTTAGGGCAGTGGTCCTTGAATAAGGGGAGGGGAGACAGTGATTAGATACTGTCCACCTGAGAGTTTGGTTAAAGAAAGCAAATAGGCTAGATGATATGTAAACCCATATTGTTTATTCCCTTAAAGCTAGTCAAATACATACATATATGGAGCCAGATTAATATGTGACTACCTGAACAAAAGAATGAGAAGCCTTAAACACATTTTAGAACCATCCCAATTCAGGATATCTGTGTCACTCAAATTTATGATCTCCACAAATGTTTAATCATGGTCTAAGAAAGGAATTTTCTTAATTGAATAGGTGGTAAAAACAACAGAATAAGAGTTGAAAAAGCGTCAACTGAAATTATGACCCAAGATATCTGATTTCTTTACCATTAACATGCCATAACATAGTATATGTCCAAAAAATATTAGGATAAGAAAAATTCCCATTACTCAAGGTTATGTCTTGGGTTAAGGGTCTCATCCTTACGAGCCATAAAGTCAGCCCCATCTGGCCTTGTTGACATAGGAAGAGGTATTCTGTGAGTTTGCTCAGAGAACAAAGAAGCTGTTAGGTCCAGGCTCTTCTCGTTAATTAGTTCAGGCTCTGGCTCTTATTGGGGCTTCAAATTAATATTAAATGATTATCAATACCTATTCCCCACCCCCAACAGTATGTGTGATCAACCAGTGGGAATGTGGAAAGACAGGAAAACACTCCACTATCCCCCATAGTCAATCTGGACTTTTGTCCAACATAGCCACACCATTCCCATGAAGAGGTAGAAAGGAGTTCTTGAAGCACATGGAGCAAGCAGGAGGAAGGACATGAGATATGAGATAAGATATGAGATATGTGACCAGTCAGAGTAATCAAAGAAGACTATGCATTGAACCCCCCCATGATGGACTTACCTGTGTGCATCCCAATTACCTCACATTGCAGAACAACTTCTTCCCTCCCCTTTCCTATTCCCTTTGCTTATCTGAGTGGACTACATGACATCCGGGAGCCATTCCCCTCTTCCCCTTTTCCTGTCCCCCTAGCTTATCTGGATGACATAGACACCTTTCTACTACCTGATATTTCAGGCATTCCAGAGAAAAACTTGCCACTCCTCCCATTCTCTTGTTCTCCTTCCCCCTATTTCATAAAATTGTATGTAAACCAGACCTTTAACCTGGCCAGCTGCTTTGCCTCCTACAGGAAACAGGGCCTGCCGTTGCTGTCTCTTTTATGGGGATCAGAGCCTATTGGGGCTCTGTCTCTAGGCCTTGCTTGAGTATGTCAATCCAATAAATTCCCTTCTTTAACTTGGAGAACTGTCCTGGTGAATTTATTTCAGGACACTAGAACACATCTGTCTTCACTCTACCATTTCTGGTGGCACTTAGCACTACCTTCAACTCATTTCCTCCCTTTCCCAAACTTCATATAGCCTAGCATCTGCCAAACCCTGTCATTTCCACTTCCAAAACATATCTAGCATAAATCCCCTTCTCTTCATTTACACAGCCACCACTCCAGTTCAGTCTCTTAGCACCTTTGTGAATAATTTCAGTCATTTTGAGTCATATCTGACTCTTGGTGATGCCATTTAGGGTTCTCTTGGAAGAGATACTGGAATGACTTGCCATTTCCTTCTCCAGCTCATTTTACAGATGAAGAAACTGAGTCAAACAGGGTGAAGATGAGTCTTGCTGGTTCCCAGACCAGTGCCCTATTTTGCCACCTACCTCCCCCACAGGAATATCCTCATTCTTGCCTCCAGTTTCTCCCCCCTCCTGTCCATCCACACCTTTCTCAGTGATTTTCCAAAAGGCTAAGTCTAACCATGTCATTCTTCTACTCAATAAATCCTATTGACTCCTTATTGAATCTAGGATCAAATATTATTTTATGTTTTAAAATTTTCTTACAAATAATATACACAATCCCAGGCTCAGACACTTAGCACCCACCCAGAAACACCTGGTCATGTAACCTTGAGCAAGTTACTTAACCCCAATTGCTTTAAAAAAAATTTTTTTAAATAACAAATAATATACACAGATTAGGGTATGTGCCCCCAATTTTTTTTCTGCCAGGAGGGCAAGATCAAAAAAGTCCATAGTTAACGGCCTTAGAGAATGACAGAATCTCAGAGGCTCTCATAGGTCACCTGTTCCAACCAAAAGAATGACTCTCTATTAACATTTCTATTAAGCGGTCAGCCAGGCTCCACCTGAAGACCATTACAATTAGATAGTTAAGGAGTGAGAGTGAAATAATCAGGACAGTCCTGATCAACTGATTAGAAATAAAAGTATTAAGATTTTTCTTTTCCAGTTCAAGAAGTGTCTACTTTTAAATGTATGATTTTTTTTTTGCTTTTTGGAGGGCAATTTGGGGTTAAGTGACTTGCCCAAGGTCACACAGCTAGTTTTTGTGTTAAATGTCTGAGGCCAGGTTTGAATTAAGGTCCTCCTGACACCAGGGCTGGTGCTCTATTCACTGCACCACCTAGCCACCCCAATAATATGCTTCAATCTGCATTCAGACTCCATAGTTCTTTTTTTTTTTTTTTTGCTTTTTGGAGGGCAATTGGGGTTAAGTGACCTGCCCAAGGTCACGTGGCTAGTTTTTGTGTCAAGAGTCTGAGGCTGGATTTGAACTCAGGTCCTCCTGACTCCAGGGCTCGTGCTCTATTCACTGTGCCACCTAGACACCCCAAGTGTCTGCTTTTTTAAGTGTCTACTTCTTTAAGACCTTTTATGGGAGTCAAGGCAAACCTGATAGAATTAGAGGGTGGCTAGCCATTGGTCACACTTCTAGTGGTCCTTTACCTTAAAAACGAAGACATTCTAGATATAGGTAGAAGCAAGGGCTACTAAGTGTGAACAATGACAGTCAAGAAGAGAACTGGCTACATAAACACCCAACCTTTAAGGGGAAATCCTCACGGTGGGGGGGGAATGGGGGGGGAAGAGTAGGATTTCTCTCCCTTCTCCACTCCCCCTGCCCCATCAATCACAATGTCTAATAGCAAAGCTATCCTTCAGTAGGAGAGCTCAATTCGGTCCAATGGTCAATATAGGAGAACAAAAGAGCTTTGTGAGTCATGAGCAAAAGACAGTTGACACTGGCCATTGGGAGTAGAGATGAGAAAAACAATAGAACAGACAGGCTGACCTGCCCAGTGGAGGCAACGTACCCTGGAAGAAGCATGAGAAGGGGAAGGAGAGAGAATTCTGGAAAGATGGCAAAGTAGGTCAGAAAATTCCAAGCTCTCAAGATTTTCCTCCACAAAAGAGATAAAATAGCGCTTCAGGGCAAACATAAAGTACTAAAAATAAAAAAGAGAAAGGGAAGAAGAGGGGTCTTCAAGGGACAAGTGGAGATCTGAAGAAAATTTCCTGGACAAGGTTTGGCCCACAACAAGAGTGAACACCCCAGGCCAGGAACCACTTAAACAACAAGCAGCGAGCTGAGGGGTTAGCTGAGTTGGGAGGCTTCCTCAGCCCCAGCCACACGGGGCCAGTGAGGGGAGTTGGGTGTCTGAGCTGGGGAAAACTGAAGGAAATCTCTGCTGACAAGGAACACCAAACACAGCTGTGCTGTGGAGAACTGTCAGGTGAAAAGGAAGCAGCACAAGGCCAGTGAGTGCAGAAGCAGTGAGGTGGGGATGCTTCTGGCTGTGGGCACTTAAACAGGAGGCTGGAAGTTTTGGTTTTGGTTCAAGGTCAGAGAGGAGAACGAAGGAGGATCTGAGGCCAGAAGCACCAATCCCCTATGACTAGAGATGATTACAAAAAATTAAGCTATTAAAAAAAAATAAATGCACAGGCAAAGGAGAAAGAATGGGAATAGAGAAGACTGGAGTTTGTCTTCAGAGGCTCATAATGAAGCAAAGAAACCCTCTTCTACTCCAAAGAGTAATGTTAAATGGTCACCTGCCCAAAAAGAATTCAGAGAAGAACTTTAAAAAACTTTAAAGATCAAATGAGATTGAAGAAAAACTTTTTTTTAAGAATCCAAGAAAAACAAGAAGATTATGAAAAGAAAGTCAATAAATTAGAAAAGGAATCTTAAGGAAGAAAATTACTCCTTGAAAAGCAGAATTAGGCAAGGGGAAGCCAGCAAAGTCATAAGAGACCAAGAAATAATAAAACAAAATATAAAGAATGAAAAAATAGAAGAGAATGTGAACCATTGCATAAGAAAAACAACTGATTTTGAGAACAGATCAAGAAGAGAAAACATAAGAACAACTGCACTACCTGAAAGGTATAATAAAAAAAAATAATTTTGATACAATAATACAAGAAATAATTTTTTAAAATTGTCCTGAAGCATTAGAACAAGAGGAGAAAGTGGAAACAAAAAAAAAAAAAATCCACCAATCACAACCTGAAAGAGGTCCTATGAGGAAAACCCACAGGAATATTATAGGCAAATTCCAAAAACCCCAGTTCAAGGATAAAATATTATAAGAAACAAGAAAAAAAACAATTTACATATGTTGGTGGTGGGGTATAGTCTCTGGGAACCCCCTTGAAGTCCTTGAATCTTCCCACTAGATCTGGCATTCCTCAGGTGTCAAAAGCCTTCCCTTATCAATATGACAGAATCTCTTGTTACCCTTAACCTAGCCTAGCCCTCCATTGTCTGTTATCTCCAGATAGCCTTCAGCTACCTCCCAGTCTAGATCCTATCAAAATATCTGTGACCAAATCTGTTACCCTTAACCTAGCCTAGCCCTCCATTGTCAGTTGCTTCTGGCTGTTTCACACCCTTGATCTCATAAAAATCCCCTTCTCTTGATTCCTGGAGTCTAACTCCAGTCCCATCAAGATCCGTTAGACTCTTCCTCAAGACCCTCCCTAGTCCTGTACTCCTACCAATAAAGAAGAGGTTAAGGGTTCTCGAAACCCCAAAATATCAACACCCCGGATCCTGCAGAATGAATTCGACTCAAGTCTTCTCTCAGACAAAGAAAAGCAAAGTTTATTAAAAGTTCGCTTGTATTGGACACAGAGTAAGTCTGTGCTAGAAAATTCTATAGCGCTCTCACACCACATGGTGTGAGATGGGGTCTTATATACAGAAGGTTGTGGGAGGAATCTAGGGGTGGTCTAGAGGGAGT
Source organism: Petaurus breviceps papuanus (assembly GCF_028583685.1). Lineage (NCBI taxonomy): Eukaryota > Metazoa > Chordata > Mammalia > Diprotodontia > Petauridae > Petaurus > Petaurus breviceps. The sequence goes on from NW_027187171.1 coordinate 1,167,863, forward strand.
TTGGGGAGGGTCTTCAGGACAAGTCAGATGAGGTCAATGAGTGATTAAGGGTGAGAAGTTGCTGGAGGCTACCTACAGACTACAGACAATGATGGGCTAGGCCAGTTCAAGGGTGGATAGATATTTTGATGGACTCAAGGGTGGAAAGTAGATAGACAATGGAGGGCTAGGCTAGTAATAGAGGCCTGGACCCAGCCACAATGTAAGGCTTATAACCTCATGCAAATGCCTCATCAAATGGGAGGATTTAATTAGAGTTCAAGGGGGGGGGGGTTTCACAGAGCCTGCACCTCAAAGACTCAAGGAGAGTTCAAGGAGGTTCCCAGAGCCTGCTTGTCATCATTGAGCATCCATAAACCACAATCTCAAAGTGATGCCACAATTAGAATCACACAAGGCCTAGCAGTGGCAACACTGAACTTCAGGTCTTGGAACACTATACACCATAGGATAAAAGAACTGGACTCCTGGCTGGAAATCTCATATGCAGCAAAGCTAAGCATAATTCTGAATGGAAAAAAAAAAAAAACTGGACATTTAATGAATTGTCAGACTTTCAGGACTTTGTTAAAAAAAAAACAAAACCTGAACTTAATAGAAGATTTGACATTATAAGATACATACCAAAGACTAATTACAAAGAACTCAATAAGGACAGACCGGTTCCTTTTCATGTATGTAAAATATAAAACATATGTCTAAGATTGCTATTAGTAATTGGGTAATTCGTAAGGAAGATTTGGATAGGCCTGAGAATATGACTTCAAAAAGTAAAACCAGGGGTGGAGTCAAGATGGTGGAGTAGAAACAGGACTCTGGCTCTCACCTCCTCCAATTCATGTAAAAGGTGACTCTGAAGAAAGCTTTGGAGCTATAGAACCCACAAAATGACACAAAGAAGCTAACCTCCCACTGAGGACAACCTGGCAGGCCAGCAGCAAATGGCCAGCACAGCGCTCTGGGAGCCAATCGGCCAGCCACGGGCCAGAGCTTTTAGCCCTAGGGCAGGGCTGACCAGCCTCTGGCAGAGGGACTCCAGATCAGCAGCAGCTGTGGCTGTTTCCAGATTTATCAACACATAGATGCTAAGGGTAATATCAGCAAAGGCAACTTCCCAAGGTTCAAAATACCAGCATAGGTGCTCTCCATTTCATTCAGTGAAAATTAAGAACAGAGAGAATCAACATATAGCATAATTCAAAATACAGCATTTACCAAGTGTGATTTAATCAAGTACTACCCCACCCCTGGACATTACATTCATTTAATCAATCACGAAGTCCCTCTTCTAAATACTACTCCACCCCTAGGCTGTACATTCATTTAGTCCATCACAAAGCCCCTCTTCTCAAAAGGATATTAGTTTCCAATCATAAGTAAAGTACATTCATTTGTTCAATCACAGAACACAAAAAGGTCAAAAGTCCCCCACCCTTGGATCACAATTGAACCTACCCCAGAGTTACACCGAGCTTAAACACAGCATTTAATACCCAAATGGAGGTATTAAACCTTCACCTTGACACAAGGCAAGTTCTCAGCAATCTTTGTTCCTGGGGAGACAAAGCTTAGAAAGGCCACAAGATACATTGCCAGAGTCTTCATTAATTCATTCTCTGTCTGCAGAACACTCCTAGGACCCCTGAAAACATTAGCAAAACCCCCTTCCAGGATTTCTGTAAGCATAAAACAAGAAAATCCTTCTTCAGGGCTTCTGAACCAACAGCAAGGTTCCAGAACCTCTGCAACAACAGCACTGTCCTTCACCAGTGGACAGAATTCACTCTCTGTCTGCAGAACAGTCTCTGGAGCTCTGAACCAACAGCAAGGTTCCAGCACTGTCCTTCACCAGTGGACAAATCTGGCAAAACAACATCAAAACAGAGAGACAAAGTACCAGCATAACAGCCATGTCTCCTCAGTCCTTGGCAGCTCTGGGTGGCAGCTCTAAAAAGTCCTGGGCAATTCAAACTGGCCCTCAGCAATCCTCTCCGTCTCTCTCTGCCTCCAAGATGCCGCTTCCAAAAAGTTCTTCTGCCTCTCTCTTTTTCTTGTGTCTCTCTAAATTTATGACACCAGCTCCTCCCAGTTCAGCCTTCTCTTTTCATGTCAACAAGTCAATCTCACAAGTGGAATTCATAAGCTCTGGGTTTTAACACAACCAAACCAAAAACTAAGCCAATACAGGGGGGATCTTTAAATTCAATTACTATTACATAAGGACAAAGTGAGAGGTCAGTGCAATCTGGACTCTGGGACCAGCAGCTGAGAGAGCATTGGCTTTTGCCCCCAGGGTGAGAAACTGCTGAGCCAGTTTAGCATAGCAGGTGCCACACTGCAGCTTCAGCTCCTGGCCTGCAGACTGTAGGAGGACCAAGTGACCAGTCTGAGGGGTAATCGCTCTTGCTTTAACCTGCTTGGATCTGGATTGCAGTCTAGGGTGGAGGTCCTGGGGTGTGTGATCAGCTTGCCAGAGTGTGTGGAGGCTTCAGAGAGGGCACCCAACTAATACCTCCGGCCCCCAGCATTTGGGACGGAAGCTCCCCTGTCAGGTGGCAGAGTCCTACTGTGGCAAAAAGCCCAAAAGTCAAGCAATTGAGGGGAGACATGACCAGGCAAAGGAAACAAAGCAGACAGAAGATTCCAACATTACACTCCTATTTTGGGGACAAAAAGGATCAAAGCATGGAACAGGAGGAAGACAGTGAAGTCAGAACTTCTGCACCAAAAGCTTCCAAGAAAAATACAACCTGGTTACAGGCCATAGAGGACCTTAAGAAGCAGATAAGAGAAGTGGAGGAAAAATTGGGAAGAGAAATGAGAACTATGCAAGAAAATTATGAAATGAGAGTCAACAGCCTGACTGTGGAAAATCACACTTTAAAAAACAGACTAACTCAAATGGCAAAAGAGGCTCAAAAAGGCAATGAGGAGAAGAATGCCTTAAGAAGCCAAATTTGCCAGATGGAAAAAGAATCTCAAAAGCTCAATGAGGAGAATCATTCCCTAAGATTTAGAATGGAGCAAAGGGAAGCCAGTGACTTTATGAGAAATCAAGATGATGTTAAACAAATCCAAACAAATGAAAGAATAGAAGGCAATGTGAAACATCTCATGGGCAAAACCACTGACTTGGAAAATAGATCCAGGAGAGATAATTTACAAATTATTGGACTACCTGAAAGCCATGATCAAAGAAAGAACCTAGAAATCATCCTCCAAGAAATTCTCAAGGAAAATTGCCCTCATGTTTTATAGAACCAGAAGGCAAAATAGGGGTTGAAAGAATCCACCGATCACCTCCTGAAAAAGATGCCCAAAACAAAACTCCTAGGAATATTATAGCCAGGTTCTGGAATTCCCAGATCAAGGAGAGAATATTACAAGGAAGAAACAATTTGAATATTGTGGAAACACAATTAGGATAACATAGGATCTGGCAGCTTCTACACTGAGGGATTGAAGGGCCTGGAATATGATATTCCACAGGGCAAAGGAGCTGGGATTAAAACCAAGAATCACCTACCCAGCAAAACTGAGTATCATGTTTCAGGTGAAAATATGGTCATTCAGTGGGATAGAGGACTTTCAAGCATTCTTGATGAAAAAAACAGAGTTGAATAGAAAATTTGACATTCAGATACAAGAAGCAAGAGAAGCTTGAGAAGGTAAACAGGGAAAAGAAATCATAAGGAACTTATCAAAGTTGAACTAGTAACATTCCTACATGGAAAAACAATAATTGTAACTGATGAAACCTTTCTCAGTATGAAAATAGTTGAAGGGAATAGAAATATATGTATGTGTCTATATTAGAGGGTATATGGGCATATGAATACATATGCGAATGTGTGTCTATATGTTTACAGACATACATAGATGGAGGGCACAGGACCAATTTAATAGGAAAAGATGATACTTAAAAGGTGAAATGAAGAGGTGAGAGAGGAATATAATGAGAGGAGATGGAGAGAGACAGAATGGGGTAAACAATCTCATATAGAAGAGGCAAGGAAAAATAAGTTACAATGGAGGGGAAGAATAGGAAGGCAAAAGGGAATGGGTCAACCTTATTCTCATTGAATTTGGCTTAGGGAGGGAATGAAATACACACTAAATAGGGTATCTCACCCTCCAGGAGAGTAGGGGGAAGGGGATGACAGGGGGATGGGATGGAAGGGAGGCCAGGCTCAGGGGGAGGGAAGTTGGAAGCACCCACTTTTGAAAAGGGACAGGATCAAAGTAGAAAATAGAACAAGTAGGAGGTGGGATAGGAGGGAGGGAAATATAGTCAGCCTTTTACAATATATCTACTATGTTAATGTTTTGCATTAGTACACATGTACAACCTATACTGAACTGCTTGTCTTCCCAGTAAGGGTGGGTGACAAAGGAGGAAGGGAATGAATCTGGAATTCAAAGTTTTAAAATCAAATACATACATATATATATATATATTCTATTGTTAATACTATTTTACATGTAATTGGAAATAAGATATACAGGCACTGTTGCATAGAGATCAACCATGCCCTACTGGAAAAGTTGAAGGGGGTATGGGAGAAGATACGGGAGAGAGCAGATTGGAGGAGGGGATATCCTGTGGGATTGCTATTTTGGGGTGGTGGATAGGGGAAAAACGGGGAGAAAGTTTGTAACTCAAAATCTGGTGGAAATGAATGATGTAAATCAGAAGTTAATAAAGCATTTGAAAATGGAAAAAAAATAAATAAAAGTGCTTAGCATTTATTATTATATTTGGGTGATTTTGTAGGTAACATGGGGCTAAGCCCTCTCAGGCAAAACCTGTACAAAGTTTTTCATCATCTCTTCCTTTGCATTTATATAAGCACCTCCATTTTCTGTGATGCTGACCCAGAAGTGTGGCACAATATTTCAGGGCTGGCTGATGACATATCTCCTCTATCTAAAATTTACCTATCCTACACCTCACCCTCTCAGAGCAAAGTTCTGTCACCTACGAATAGAGTACATAACTCTTAGAAACTATTAATAAAAAATAAACTTTACAGTAGCATTGAAGAAACAAGGCCCCATTTCTCCTTGCCTCGCCCAAGGAATACCTAATGGTGTATTACAACAAACCAGATGAGAAGAGAACTCTGAAGCATGGCAGGCTGGTAGAAGAAAACAAAGCTGGGGCCTTCGCAGGGCTCTGTAAAATGTTCCACATTTTAGCTGGTGAGTCAATTCTCCCACTTATGTGCAAGCCATCCCTCTTAGGGAATATGCAGCACCATGTGGAACACCACAAAAACAATAACTTTTGACAGTAATACCAGCATCGATTGCTGAAGTCATGGAAGGAAACAAGTTGCCATAAATCAAAGTAGATATTCTTTAAAGGATTTCTCATGAGCTGATAAAGATCACCCCCAATGTAAATGAATATACCTACCACAAAGCCTGGGGGTCTGGCAGAGACTAGTACTTTGCTATCCAAAGCATACACACAATGTCCTTGGAATACTTGGCCCAGCTTTAAATAGCTCCAGAATGAGTCTAGCTCTAAATATGCAAATTGGCTTGTCTATTTATTAAGTGTTTCCTTTTTTTACCTTTTCAAAACAGACTTTTAAATACTTTGGACCACTGGTTGCAAAAGGACTGAAAGTACAATTTATACAAAGTGTAGGAAGTTATTTCAAATAGAAGAGGACATCCGGTTACTAAAAAGGGTCCATAAAAACTAAAACCCTTGCCTATTTCTAACAGTATGAAAAGAAAACCGCCGGGTACTCACTTTATCAAGAGAAGCCAACTACTTCCTCCAGTGGAGGTCTGAGTATCCCCAAAGCTATGACCAATCAGGCCGCTAAGAGTCTACAGTTATAAAAGCCTACAGTTTACATAGAAAAGAAGCCTAGAACGGCTGGATTCAAGCCCTGCTTCTGACACTATCAGCAAAAAAGAAACCACTTTACCTTTCAGGGCCTACTCATCTCTCCAAGACAGTAAATTACAGGGGCATCCACAATCTGCACAAGTGGTAGAAGTTTCCATACTAGGAGTTTCCTAGAAAATGAAATAAAAGGTCCTGACCTTCTTCCCTTCCAAAAAAAGTTTTAATATTTTAATTCATAAAAGGTAGATTTTCCCTGGAATGTCACATTTGATATTTCCACTAGGGAATTAAGACCTTTGACTAGGGGATCACAAGAATTTCTCAGGAAAAAAAATAAGAACAAAAACACAATTTTCACAAACCAGCCTCAAAGAATTTAGTCATCACTATAGATTGTTTGGGCAGCTAGGAGGCACAGTGGGTGCTGGAATAAGAAGGACCTAATTTCAGTTCCGGCCTCAGACACTAGCTGTGTGACACTGGGCAAGTCACTTAACCCTGTTTGCCTGTTTCCTCATCTGTAAAATGAGTTGGAGAAGTAAATGACAAAGCACTCCAATATCTTTACCAAGAAAACCTCAATCGGGGTCACAAAGAGTCAGATATGATTGAAATGACTGAACAACAACAATAACAAGATTTACATAAAGTTACACGAAAAAAGTTAAAACAAAAAAAAATTAGATCATTACCATTCCTTTATGCACTGGAATTCAAGCTGCTGAAAATATTTTCTTTTTTTTAACACTAAAATATTTATTTGTATGAATCAGTGTATGTTAAAACAAAATAACAGGTACATTCTGTTGATATTGTTGTTGGAATGTGGGAATTTTTTGTGGGGAGAGGTGGGGAAAATATTTTCAACCTAAGTTTGAAAAGTATAAGTACAAATGAAGTTTTGTAGTTCCACTAAATACAGCAACAGCACAAACAAGTATTTTTAGAACTGGCTGCTTGGAAAGTCCCACTCAACTTTTTATATAAATTTTTTTTCATAACTGATGTCAAAGATATAGTAGTTAACAACAGAAAGACCAAATAATTCCTTGTCCCCAGAAGCTCCCTGTAATAGCAAGTGTATATCCTAGAGAAGAGTTCTCTTGATAGCTCAATGAGTTTCTCACTGGAAATCAGGGAAAATCTGTCTCCAAGCAGCTCCGGTATGTGAGGAGAAGAATAGGAAGAAAGGAAGCATGTCAATAGTAAGTGCAGCTGTGTGTGTGTGTGTGTGTGTGTGTGTGTGTATTTGGCGTCTAAGGAAGGGGATGTAAGCAACTTTTAAATGCAAGCAATGATGTAATTTGTCCATTTAATGAGATGTACACAAATAAAATAATTGTATACAATATACAGACTCCATTTATTAGTCACATGATCTAGTAATTTTTACAAATGAGAAAACCTAGTTTCAAAGGTGATTTGACCATGGCTACCCCACCTAGGAGTAATCTAGGAGTAAGACCAAGATTTTCTGGTCCTTCATATTTTGCTTTACATGGCTGTCTCCCTAAATCTGTCAATGCTTGTAAAAAAAAAAGTCATTCCTACACCAAGAAAGAAGATACGCAAAAAGGACAGAGAAACTCATTTCAAATGTGAATAAACCTTTAGCTTCACAGGTTTATTATGAATATGAAAGTAAAGCACAATGAAGTTATAACTGACCAGAACCACAACACAGAAAGTGGGAATGATTTTGAAAATTTGTTCATGTGGATAAAAGTTATACTGAAGGAATATTTTCATCTTTTTTTCTTTTTAACAGACTAAAACAGGGTTGAAAGCATCTCTCTTTTTATTTAAAAAAAAAAAATTCTTTACCTAACACTGAAGGGGTCATTAAGTAAAAAAAAATAATAAAGAATACAATTTATTAATGCCTTTGTCTATTTTCAAATTGGTGAAGTCATATGTATTATATCTTGTATAAGGCTGCTCCAATCAACATATTTTCACAATTAAATCATTATGGTAGTATAACATATATAATACAGTGTATATCATTATAATTATGCCCTGCTCCAATGCCTCATTGTGCCATGGAAGGGACTCAAGTCTACGCCAGTGAAGCACAAATTCTGCAAGTTCAACCATCCCAGAAATATTTGGAATACAGTCCTAGCAACAGCCTATGCTCGTTACTGGTTTGTTTGTTTTTTTTTTTTAGCATCAAAGAATGAATAATGTTCCTGGGGGAAAAATAGGTTTTGAAATGTATATATTTTTATGTTCTGTGTATAACCTTTGACCCAGAAAAACCACTGCTAGGTCTAGATCCTAAAGAGATCCCCCCCAAAAAAGGAAGTATATGTACAAAAATATTTATAGCAGCTTTTTAGATAGTAGCAAAGAATTGGAAATTGAGTGGATGCCCATCAATAGGGGAATGGCTAGACAAGTAGCAATATATGTAATGGAACACTATTGTACTACACTATACTATAACATGCCATGCTATGCTATGCTAATACTATAAGAAATGATGGCAGGATGCTTTTAGAAAAACTTAGTTACATGAACTGATGCAAAATGAAATCAATAAGAACCAGGAGAACATCATATGCAGTAACAACAATATTGTACAATAATCAACTGTAAATTACTTAGCTATTCTCACCAAGACAATGATCCAAGACAATTCCAAAGGATTTATGATGAAATGCTATCCATCTCCACAGCAAGAACTCATAGAGTCTGAAAGGAAACTGAAGAATACTTTTTTCTGTTTTCTTTATTTTTTTATGTTGGGTTTTTTTTTTTTGAGGGGGGAGATTGTGTATTCTTTCACCATATGAGTAATATGCAAGTATGTTTTACATGACTACACATGTATAATCTATATCAAATTACTGCCTTCTCAATGAGGGGGGAGAAAGAGAATTTGGAACTCAAAATTTTAAAAAGTAAATGTTAAAACTGTTTTTACATGTAATTGGAAAAACATTTGAAAAGAAAAAAATTATATATATATTTAAAGCAATTGGGGTTAAATAACTTGCCCAAGGTTACACAGCCAGTTTTTTTGTGTGGGTGTTAAATATCTGAAGCCGGAACAGATCCCGGGTCCTTCAGACTCTGGGGCCAGCGCTCTTATTCACTGCGCCACCTAGCTGCCCCCAAAATTATGTATTTTAAAATCTACCCACTTGTGAATTTATCCAATCATTCTGGAAAGCAATTTAAAATTGCACTTTAAAAAAGTGACTGGATGGAGGTGGTGTAGTGAGTAGAGCGCCAGCCCTGGAGTCAGGAGGACCTGAGTTCCCTCGGGTCTCAGACACTTAACACACACATACAAAAAAAACTAGCCATGTGACCTTGGGCAAGTTACTTAACCCCAATTATCCTCCAAAAAGCAAAAAAAAAAAAAAAAGTGACTGGAATATCTATACTCTTTGACGCAGTGATCCTAAGGCTTACTACTAGGCAAAGATTCCAAAGAGGTAAAAGTCAGAAAGAAATGTCTCATAGACCTCAAAATATTTACAATAGCTCTTTTTGTGGCAGTAAAGCGCTAGCAACAAAATTCATGGCCATTGACTGGGAAAAAGCTAAATAAGCTAAAAAAGCCTACTTTTTCCTATGTATCCCCTTCAAGCTCTTCCTTTTGCAAAAACACCACAGTTCAGCTGTGATATGTGAATATAATAGGATATTATCTCACTGCAAGAAATGATGAATGAGAAGACTCAAATGAATTGATACAAAGTGAAATAATAAAAACCAGGAAAACAGTATTTGATGACATGTAAATGGAAAGAACAAACAAACAAAAAAAACCCTAAAAAATTGAAACAACTGTGTAATTATGTCCCTAAGAGAAAACAAAATGCGCCTTTCACCTTTGAAGAAGTAGGGGACTACAAGTGTGAAATACTAAATATGTTGTCAGCCTTGGTTGATGTATAGGTTAGTTTGGGGGAACTTTTCTCCTTTATTTTTTTGGTTCTTTGTTGAAAGATAACAACCTGCTGCGATGAGAAGGAAAGAACGATAGATTTGGAAATGAAGGGGATATAAGAATAAAATATAATCCATTTCCTTACACCTACCCATCCCAAAAGTTATTATTGCTTGTAAACTTCCATGTTTTTTCCTCCCACTCCCTTCCCACATACTCTACCACCCAAGTGGCTCAGAGTAAGCACATAAGATATTTGTAGACCAAACCAAATCTAGATTTAACAGAATAGAACTATCTGGTCTACAGCAAAATAAAAAGAATGAGTAATGACCATATTTTACAATCTTATGACAGCTGACAGAAAAACCACTGTGACTTTAACAAATCTGACAACTCCTCTTCACAATTATATAATGTGTTAACATTTACATTTAATATTTCATTATGAGCACTCTGTGAGGTATATAACCCAAGTATTATTATCCCCATTTTGCAGACAAGTTAACAGACCCAGCAAGGTAAAAGGGCAGGTGACTTGAATTTGGGAGGACCTAGATGCCCTTAATGAATTAAATTCATGTCAATCAAATGAACATCTTAGGGGTACTGGAAAAAACAAACTGGTGTATATAATTGCTGAGCCACTGTCAGTGATATCCAAAAGATCACTGAGAATGGGAAATACCAACTGTTGCGCCAGTTTTCTTTTTTAAAAAACTGAGAAGGGGTAAAAGATTTGAGTATATCAACTACAGGCCAGCTGTTAATTTGGTTGCTTGGAAAATTATAGAATAAATCATCAAGAGATGGTTAGTAAACATCTTTTTATTTTTATGATCTTTAGCTTTTCCTTGTTCAAAAATCTCTGATTCAGGGACAGCTAGGTGGCACAGTGAATAGAACACAAGCCCTGGAGTCATGAGGACCTAAGTTCAAGTCTGGCCTCAGTCACTTAACACAAAAACTAGCCATGTGATCCAAGGCAAGTCCCTTAACCCCAATTGCCCTCCAAAAAGCAAAAAAACAAAACAAAACAAAATCTCTGATTCAGACTTCAAAAATACATTTTAAAATTTCCAATATTTCACCTATTTGCCTACTTTTCCCTATGTATCCCCTTCAACCTCTCCCTTTTGCAAAAACACCACAGTTCAGCTACATTAATGAACATAGTCAAAATTATGGAATTATCTTCACTGTCACACATTCATAGACCTCCAATTCTGCAAAGAATAGAGGGAGATAAGTTTTCATCTCTTCGTTAGGGACAAGTTTGTTCCTCATAATTCTGCATCATCCAGGTTCAATTGTTTTGCTATTATCCTTTCAATTTGCACTGTTGTAGTCATTGTGCATACATATTGCATCAGTTCATATGAACTCTTCCCATGCTTTTCTATATTCTTCAAATTTATCGTTACTTACAGCACAGGAATATTCATTACTTTTAAGTCCCAGGACTATACAGCCATTCCCCGTTTACTGTGTGTCCACTGTGTTTACAATTCTTTGCTATGCTACAAAATGTGCTTCTATAAATATTTTGGTGTATGTGGGATTTTTCTTCCTGTCTTTGACTTCCTTTGGGTACATGCTTAGCAATGGGATCTCTGGCTCAGAGTCCAGCATTTTAGTTACTGTCTTACCACAACACAGGATGGACAAATGCTTAGCTCCACCAACAGCCTATCAGTGTGCCTCTCTTCCTGTAGCCCCTCCAACATAGACAATTTGTTGGATATGAGATAAAAGCTGAATTGTTTGATTTGCATTTCTTATTAGTAATATGAAGTAGACTTTCATATGATTTTTAATAGTTCGCAGTTCTTGTTTTGAGAACTGTTTGTTAATGTGTTTTGGCGACTTATCCATCAGAGAATGGCATTTGAGTCCATGTATTTGCATCTGGAATTTCAGACATTTCTTCATTTACAAAAATTCCTGCAACTATCTACCTGGCAGACAACTGTGAAAATAAATTTGAGCTTTGGGCTCTTAGGCAAATTAATCTGTAAAGCAGATGTCTACAGTAGAAAAAGTTAAATGCGGAATGTGATTTTAGAAGTACCTACCCAAACAATGGAAAAACATGAATCAGGAAGTGCTTTCAACAATTAAAAGCTGACTCCCTATCAATATTTCTAATATAAAATTTTCTTCACTACCATTTCAAAATTGAAAATCTTAGAATACCACTATCTTTGAAAAATCAAAGTCACTGGTGACCCAATAGACAATAAGGAAATATATGGTGGACACAAGTTGGGTGCAACTTATTTCTAGTGATGTCTCATAGGAAAGAGATGGTATGAAGGAATATCATTTAAGAAATGGGCAACCAAAAAAGGAAAGACTATATAACTAATGGGAGAGATAATAATAAAAAATAACAAACCTTTTCTTTCAATGGAAAATACTTGGCTTTACCAAATTTGTTTCTAGAAATCAGCACAGTTAGAGGCTGGAGTCCAAAAACTCCAGTGCCTCCTGTGTGTTATCTGTGAAACAGGGCTGCACTTGAGGACCTAGAGGGCCACATGTGGCCTTGAGGGTGCAGGTTCCCCTCCTCTGCTCTAGGTCTTTTTTTTTTTTTAAAGCCATTAAATTATAACAGAGATTAACTAGGTATTGTCAGCTAAACTGTGAACCCAAGAGTTTATATTGACATATATAGTATGTGAACACACATACACACACACACACACAGAGTTCCTAGGAGAAAATTCATAGTTTCAAAAATCTCATTTACAAATTAACTTTTGAGGGCGGAGTAGAAGCAGAACCTCCCTGCTGCTCTGGCTTCACCTTCCCCAATCCATGTAAAAAGGGGACTCTAAACAAACTTTGGAGCTGCAGAACCCACACAATGACACAGAGAAGCTAACCTCCCCCTGAGGACAGCCCAGCAGGCCCACAGGAATTTGGCCAGCCCAGGGCTCTGGGAGCTGAGCCCAGCCCCATACTGAGGCTTTAGCCCCAGGGCAGGCCTGATCAGCCACCTGCCTGAAGAACTACAGATCACCAGCAGCTGTGGCCCTTTCCAGATTTATCAACACATAGATGAGAAGGTCAAAGTGAGAGGTCAGTGCAGTCTGGACTTTGGGACCCAGTAAGTGGGAGTGTGTGGCTTTTGCCCCCTGGGGCGAGAAGCTGCTGAGACACCAGCACAGCCAGCCACTGCCACCTGGCAGCTTCAGCTCCTGGCCTGCAGAGTGTAGGGGGACCAAGCACCAGGCTGAGGGATAATCACTCTTGCTTTAACCTTCTTGGATATTGATTGCAGTCTAGGGTGGAGGTCCTGAGGCGTGTGTCGAGCTTGCCAGAGCGTGTGGAGACTTCAGAGAGGGCACCCATCTAATAGCTCCGGCAACTGAGAAAACCCCACAGTTTGGGATGGAAGCTCCCCTGTCTGATGGCAGAGTCCTACTGTGACAAAAAGCCCAGGGGTCAAGTGACTGAGGGGCTACATGACCAGGCAAAGGAAACAAAACAAACAGAAGAATCCAATATTAGACTCCTATTTTGGGGAAAAAAAGGAGCAAAGCATGGAACAGGAAGAAGACAGTGAAGTCAGAACTCCTGCACCAAAAGCTTCAAAGGAAAATACGAGCTAGTTACAGGCCATAGAGGACCTTAGGAAGCAGATAAGAGAAGTGGAAAAATAATTGGGAAGAGAAATGAGAACGATGCAAGAAAATTATGAAATGAGAGTCAACAGCCTGACTGAGGAAAATCATACCTTAAAAAATAGACTACCTCAAATGGCAAAAGAGGCTCAAAAAGGCAATGAGGAGAAGAATGCCTTAAAAAGCCAAATCTGCCAGATGGAAAAAGAATCTCAAAAGTTCACTGAGGAGAATCATTCCTTCAGAATTAGATTGGAGCAAATGGAAGCTAATGACTTTATGAGAAATCAAGATGCTGTTAAACAGATACAAACAAATGAAAAAAACAGAAGGGCATGTGAAATATCTCATGGGAAAAACCACTGACCTGGAAAATAGATCCAGGAGAGATAATTTAAACATTATTGGACTACCTGAAAGCCATGATCAAAGTAAGAACCTAGAAATCATCCCCCAGGAAGTTCTCAAAGAAAACTGCCCTGATGTTTTAGAACCAGAGGACAAAATAGAGCTTGAAAAAATCCACCAATCACCTCCTGAAAAAGATCCCCAAAAGAAAACTCCTAGGAATATTATAGCCAGGTTCTGGAATTCCCAGATCAAGGAGAGAACATTACAAGCAGCCAGGAAGAAACAATTTGATTATTGTGGAAACACAATCAGGAAAACTCAGGATCTGGCAGCTTCTACACTGAGGGATCGAAGGGCTTGGAATATGATATTCCGGAGGGAAAAGGAGCTGGGATTAAAACCAAGAGTCACCTACCCAGCAAAACTGAGTATCATGTTTCAGGGGAGAATATGGTCATTCAATGAAAAAGAGGACTTTCATGCATTCTTGATGAAAAAACCAGAGATGAATAGAAAATTTGACATTCAGATAGAAGAAGCAAGAGAAGCATGAGAAGGTAAACAGGGAAAAGGAATCATAAGGAACTTATCAAAGTTGAACTATTAACATTCCTACATGGAAAAATGATAATTGTAACTGATGAAACTTTTCTCAGTAGTTGAAGGGAATATATATATATATATATATATATATATATATATATATATATATA
>NW_027187171.1:1182335-1182754 GCF_028583685.1 Petaurus breviceps papuanus
ATATATATATATATATATATATATATATATATATATATATATATACACACACACATATATATTTGTCTATATATGAGGGTATATGGGCATAGGAATACATATGTGAATGTGTATGTATATGTTTACAGGTATACATAGATAGAGGGCACAGGACCAATTTAACAGGAAGGGATGATACTTAAAAGGTGAAATCAAGAGGTGAGAGAGGAATATAATGAGAGGAGATGGGGAGAGACAGAATGGGGTAAACTATCTCATATAGAGGAGGCAAGGTTACAATGGAGGGAAAGAATAAGAAGGCAAAAGGGAATGGGTCAACCTTATTCTCATTGAATTTGGCTCAGGGAGGGAATGAAATACACACTAAATAGGGTATCTCACCCTCCAGGAGAGTAGTGGGGGAAGGAGATGAGAGGGGG
>NW_027187171.1:1182854-1204055 GCF_028583685.1 Petaurus breviceps papuanus
GGGGGGGGGGGGGGGGATTATGGAAGGGAGGACAGGCTGAGGGGGAGGGAAGTTAGAAGCACCCACTTTTGAAAAGGGACAAGATCAAAGTAGAGAACAGAACAAGTGGGAGGTGGGATAGGAGGGAGGGAAATATAGTCAGTCTTTTACAATATATCTACTATGTTATTGTTTTGCATTAGCCATACATGTACAACCTATACTGAACTGCTTATCTTCCCAGTAAGGGTGGGTGACAAGGGAGGAAGGAAATGAATCTGGAATTAAAAGTTTTAAAATCAAATACTCAAATATATATATATATATATATATACATACATATATATGCTATTATTAATACTATTTTACATGTAATTGGGAAATAAGATATACAGGCATAGCGATCCACTGGAAAAGTTGAAAGGGGTATGGGAGAAAATATGGGAGAGAGCAGATTGGAGGAGGGGATATCCTGTGGGACTGCTATTTTGGAGCGGTGGGTAGGGGAAAAACAGGGAGAAAATTTGTAACTCAAAATCTGGCGGAAATGAATATTAAAGCATTTGAAAAAAAAAATTAACTTTTGAAATCATCCTACCTCTTGCCCCTGATCCAAGATTGTCCATACATAGCATAAAAAACTGTCACAATCCCCAGCTCACAAACTCCAAGGTTTCAAATAAGAAGTCATTTAGACATAGTAGGTGTTAAACAAAGTCTTAATACTACCCAAACCTCCCTAATAATTTGTGAAAGGGGGGGGGGGGAGGAAAGAGAAGAAAAGAAATTATCTAAAGAAGTTTTGTTTATTTTACCATTAACCATAAGAAGGGTGACCCAAAATTTAAATTCAGGTCTAGGCAGGGAATAAAGGCTAAACATATGTATTCTAAAAGCCTCAAAGTCTTATTTGGCATGGTTTTAAACTTGATGACAAAGGTTAAGTTTTTCCTATCTGAAGAGTTTAAAGGTTAAGCAGATCGTGTCTCTAAATGGTACTTACTGGCCACACAGCCTTATCAGTGCACTTCTTACCCTTAGGGTATGATTGATAAGGCTCAATACCCTTTGTAATGGTCTTTCAGGAATTCATAATAAATTTTAAAAGTCTTCTGTCCTGGAAAACCCCTCCTTTATAGCCACTTTTTCCAGAAAGTGCAAACCCAATCAGGTTTTCAAACAATGACAAAGGGTCATTTACTCCTGTGCTTATGATGGGGATTTCTGACTGCTAAATGGAGAAGCCGTACATGAATTATTTCAGTTACCTTACATCTATTTTCCCTCACACCTACCACCCCACCCCACCCCCAACTCCAGCATGAGTTAGCCAGCTGTCTATAATGTAGGAAGTATTAAAACTCCTTTGTAAGAGTACAGGCTTCTGTCCAAATGCCCATCTGTTTCCTCGACCTTTGTATAAAACTATATACCAATGAATGATCCTCACTGCCAGAGTTTCCAGTTGACCACTAACATGAAGGTTTTGGATCCTGTAAAGTTTTATTTTTGTGCTCTGATCAAATCCTTAGGGGCACCATCCCCAGCTTATCCAAAGGCAGTTAGGTGACATGGTAATTAGAGTGCTGAACCTGGAATCAAGAAGACCTAAGTTCAAAACCTGCTTTAGAAAGTCACTGAATCTGTTTGTCTCAGTTTTCTCAACAGTAAAAAATAAGGATCATAGCACCTATGCTGCCATGGATGCTTTGAGGATTAAATAAGATAATATTTATAAAGCACTTAGCATAGTACCCAGCATATTGTAGGTGCTTAATAAATAATTATTTACTTCCTATTTGTAAGTCTTGACCCCATGGTCTGCCATTTACAAGATTCATGTCCTCCCTCACTAGATATCTAGGATTTAATTACATTATGATGTGGCTGACTTCTGTCCAAGAATAATGAGAGCCTTGCCTAAATCTAAATCTGCCAGTAACAGGGGGCTCTGTCTATGGACAAGAAAACCTTGTTATTTTCTGTGTATGTGACTAACTCCTATGGTTTGTGCCCATATCCTTGAATGTTGCCAGTTCCCTGCTTTGGGACCACATCCCTGAGCTGTTTTGTAAAGTACCCAACATACCTTCATCTCCTTTTCTGACTCCCCTTACACACCTGCTTCCCCTTTCCTGACATCCTTCCCTATGGTTAACTGTCCACATAGGAGCATGCCCTCCACCCTGAGCCGAGCGCCCAAACTTGGGTATAAAAGTAAGCCCTGTCTTATCTCAAAGTGCTAGTGCTCCTGAGAACTAGCCTGCCACTTTTGTGACAATAAATCTCTCTTGCTTAGGAAAACCTCCGCCACCTGAATTCTTTCTGGGTAACCCAATCCCGAACATCCCCTAACTCTTCATTTGGTTCCCTTGACCAGGAAATTGGCCAAGGGTTGCATCGTCTCCTAGCCAACAGGTAGGCGGTCACTCTCTTTCTCCCTACCCTCTCCCTTGTCTGTGTCCAGCAGCTGGACCCTTTAGGAAGCCTAGATTACCCAGAGTGGTGTTGTGGATCTCTCTGATTTCTACATAGTCAGGCAAGACAATTCTTGGTTTCTTGAGGGGAATGTCTCTCATTTAGCCACTTTCTCTTCTTTTCTCCCTCTTCAGGATGCGGAAGAGGAGGCGAGTGGCTGCAGGATATTGGACATGGGACGAGACATTTCTATTCCAATGGATTCTCCCCTAGGTTGCCTATTAAGGCATTGGGAGAAATTTGGGAAGAGAAACCTTGAGAGAAGGCATCTCATCTTTTTCTGTAACAAGGCCTAGCCACAAAATAAGTTAGAGGACCAGGAAAAGTGGCTTGCCAATGGCTCCCTTAATTACAATACTATTTTGCAGTTACATCTTTTTTGCCAGAGGGAGGGAAAATGGACTGAAGTCCCCTATGTTCAAATTTTCATGGCTCTTTCCCAAGGCTTTGACCTCTGTGATTCTTGCAAAATACTCCTTGCATGCCCTCAATTCAACCCCAAACTCCCCAAATCTGAGAAGGCAGTGAACCCTGAACCCAACTTTCTAGATGATCCAGTCATGTATGGGATTAAATCTCCATCCACTACCCCTAAACCTCCTGTCCTTCCTATTCCTTACCAAGACCCCAAAAGATCTTCTTCCAAGTCCCTTAGCCTCCCTCGTACCCCCTCCTGACCACCAATGCTAAGTCCCTCAAAGACCAGACAGGGTACCCCCAGTCCCAAATTCCCTTCAATTTGTTACAGTGCTCCCTCTAGGGGAAGTCTGTGATCCCACAGGGGAGAACAACCACGTTCATGTTCCCTTTTCAATAGCTTATCCTACCCAAATTAAAGAGAAATTGGACAGCTATTCAGGGGACCTCACCAAGTTTTCAGAAGGAGTTCACTTTGTTTCCTTACAATTTGAGTTAATCTGGGGCAACATCAGTCTTATTATTTCTACCTTATGTTCCATTGAAAAAAAGAGAATGATTTGGAACTATGCTCAGAAATACAGTAATGACCTAGCCAGGTCCACAGCTGGTCCCTGTTATCCACCCAGGACAGTCACCATCCCTCTTGCTGATCCTTCCTGAGACTATCTTGATGAGGATTGGGAGAGAAGGGACCATATGATCACCTGCCTCCTAGAAGGCATGAAAGGTAACCAAAAGAAATAAGTGGGTTAGGACAAATTAAGAGAAATTATATAAGGATCAGAGGAGAAGCCTACCTTCTTTAGGAATAGGTTGGAAAAGACTCTAAGAAAGAATACTGACTGGGATCCTAAATCTGCCATAGGAACCACAGTTTTAAGTATGCATTTTATTTCTAAATTGGCTCCAGACATCTGCTGAAAGCTTCCATCTCACATTCCTTCTGAAGTCTGGAATTCAGTAGACCCTTTGGTCTGGGACTATGGTATCCCAGGAACCATGAGTCCCCTATTAAAGTCCACTTTAAAGACCCTGATGATTTCCCTTACCACTGGCAATACCCTATCAAGCTAGAGGCATAGCTTGGGTTGCAATCTCTCATGACAAATTTCTCCAATACAGGCTGCTGGTTCCTTGTCAGTCACCTTGTAATACTCCTATACTCCCTATAAGTAAAGCAAACATGGAACCAGTTGGTCCAAGACCTATAGGCTGTCAATGAGGCAGTAGTCCCCATTCAACCTATTGCGCCTAATCCATATACTATCCTGGCCCAGATTCCAGGTGACACCCACTGGTTTACCACCCTAGACCTCAAAGATGCTTTTTTTTTGCCTTTGAATGGGCATCTCCCTGGGAGCTGATGCCACACCAGTTAACATGGACTGTCCTCCCACAGGGTTTTAGGCATAGTCCTCGCTTATTTGGACAAGCTCTGGGTTAGAGATTTAAAGGACCTCGAATTATCTAACAGCAGCCTCATTCAATATGCTGACAACATCCTCATTTGTAGCCTCACTTGAGAAGTCTCTTTTATAGCAGTCACACAGACTCTTAATTTTCTGGGTTCTTATGGGTCTCTTTACCCAAAGCTCACATTGCCTGTCAGTCCATAAAATATTTTGGCCATATTTTAACTCCCACCTCTCAGTCTTTGACTGGGAAAAAAGCAGGTCACTTTGTCTTTCCCTGAACCAGCCCACAAAGAAATAGTTACGTATTTTTCTTTGTATGGCCAGACTCTGGAAAATCTGGATTTCCATCTTAAGGGTCATTTCCAAACTTCTGTGTACTGCCATACAGGGTCCCAAGATCTCTCCCCTAAAATAAGGATCCAAACAGACACAGGCCTCCAGCACCCTTAAGTCCAAATTAACCTCTGCCCCTGCGCTAACATTACCTAATCTGGAAAAAAAAAAACCCTTCGCTCTTTATGTGGATGAGAGGCAGGGACAGGCCTTGGGAGTCTTTACGCAAACCCTGGGACCCGACCCAAGACTCCTGGCCTAATTTTTTTTTAAGCAGCTTGATTCGGTTGTGGCTAGCTGGCCTTCCTGCCTCCAGGCTGTTGCAGTCATTGCCCTCCTTATGACTGAAGCCTCCAAACTTAGCCTTGGCCAACCACTGGAAGTTCTGACTCCTCAAGTCCAGAGCATTTTAGAAACCAAAGGATACCAGTGGCTGGCCAAGTGGCTGTCTTACTAAATATAAAGCACTTTTTTATTTTTTGTGTTTTTTGGAGAGCAATTGGGGTTAAGTGACTTGCCCAAAGTCACATGGCTAGGAAGTGTGTCAAGTGTCTTGAGACCAGATTTGAACTCAGGTTCTCCTGACTTCCAGGGGCGGTACTCTGCTTCACCTAGCTGCCCCTCAATATCAAGCACTTTTGCTAGATGCCCTTGACCTGACTCTCCATGTATGCAATACCTTGAATCCAACTACTTTGCTTCCAGATTCCAGTGGCTCTGAGGGCCTCACCCACTACTGCAACTAGACCCTTGATTCTGTACATTCTAACCATCTTCATCTAAACGACTCCCACCTTGATAATCCTGATGAGGATCGTTATACTGATGGTTCTAGCTTTGTGGAAGGAGGGGTGAGGAGAGCCAGTTATGCAATAATCAGGCACTACAGAATATAAGAACTTTCCATCTGCAACTTCTTAGGGAAAAACAAAAGGGTTTATCTTTACAGATAATCTTTACATTTTTTACGCCCATGGGACTATTTGGAAGGAGTAGGGATTCTTGACTACAACAACTCCTCTGTTAAACATGGGACTGAAATTCTGTACCTCCTCCAGGCAGTAAACTCTCCCAAAGAGGTGGCAGTCACATATTGTGAAGGCCACCAGAAAGAAGAATCTGAACCGTCTGTGGAAACCAACTGGCAGACAAGGCTGCCGAAGGCACTGCTCTGAAATCAGCCTCGATGATGCCCCTGATACTAGAAACAATTAGGCAGGTTGGCAAGGCTGGTTCTATATGTACCCAAGCCAACCTTGAAGGAGCAGCTAGACCTCCATCTTTCCTTCCCCCTGTCCAAAATCAGGGGACATTCCCAGCAGAGGATTGGTAAATAGATTTTATGCATATGCCACCCAGCAGAGGCTTTAAGCTTCTTTTAATGCTAACAGACTCAGAACACCAACTACTGACTAGAGCTACTACAAAAGGCTGACTATGCCAACTCACACCTCCCCAAGGCAGACAAAACAGTTTTTGTCTCCTCCCTATCAGTTAACCCTCAAGTTATGGTTTATTTAAAATCTTCAAAGTCATATGGTCCTGACCCCTTGGAGGTAAAGTGGCAGGGGTCATAGAGGGTCATCTTAAGAACCCCCAACACTGTGAGGTTTGAAGGCCCCCTAGCTGGACGCATGAGTCCTGGATAAAATCTGTCTCTTCTCCTATCATAGGGCAGCTCGAGCAGTACACCTGTGAATCAACTGACCTAGGATCTGAAACTTCTCTTCAAAAAAGACAAAGAAGCATTGTAATCTGCAGCTTTTCAATGGCTTTGTTTTCCATTCTGCCTTTTATTCCTCTGTTTTTAATTCTGCTTGTGAAAACACTATCATGTTATTCTTCCTTTTCCTATATTGATTCCCACCCTGTGCCTAGATAGAGGCCTCCTTCCCTACAACTGGGGTTCAAATAGGGAACTAGGTCAGGCGGGGTAGTGTAGGATGTGTGACTGCTGGGTATGTGTAATGGTAATGGGATTTCAAGATCTTCCGTGCCCCTTATATTGGCAAGCAAACAGGTACTTAGCACCTTGTTTCAACTTCATGACTGTTTTAAGTATTAAGATCCAGAACTTGTGAATCCCACAGTGGGATGAACTTGCTGATGTAACAGAAGGGGCAGAACAGGGAGGAGCTAATACCATATATAAGGAAGAGCCCAAAATAGAGAGCCAGAACTTCTGAGAACCGAATTGAGACCTGAGAGCCAGCCAGAACTGCCGGGAACGAGAAGTGCTGGGAGCCAGAACTGCTGGGAGCTGGCAGCTGTGGAGGCTGAGGAGCTACCATGAGTGAGGAGAGGGGGATACTTGCTTAGAGGGGGTGAGTGAGAGGAGGATCCTTGCTTGAAGGAGCCTCTTTTTTTTGAAGGCTTGGGAATGTGGGTGTCCACTGTATTCACTACGTGTACCAACTTCATGGTTACTATAATGACTTTGACTTTCTGGTTTTGGGACTTGGTTTTCTGGTATGTGAATAAATGCTTTGGTTCTGTCCTCCATGTGGATAGCCTGTTACATTTTGTGATTCACAACTACACCAGCATATTCATAGCCACCATGGGCACTGTGAATATCATGTTGCTGATACAGTATGTCACCATCATGCCCTGTATACAGATTTACATCCCATAGCCCTTTCCTCATCCCCTGAGAACCCAGCGTGGAATTTATCTTTTGAGCATTCCCCTAAGGACCTCCCCGCTACAATAATTGTTCAATTACTTCAAACTTGACAGCCACACACCTGTGCTTCTGGGCCTGGAATGACCAAAAGACCGCTATTATTAGCATCTGGACAAATATGGGTGAAGGTAGCAAAGGCTCAGGCATCCTAAAACCCCACTTCCTTCTCATCCAGAACCCTCTCAAATAGCTCCCATTGACCAGTAGCACTCTATATCCTTATAACATTACCCAACACGAGCCTGGATGGCTTCTCTCTCTCCCCAGTTTCTGCAACACATCACTTATACAGGCAAAAATGTTTGATCAAGCTTAAATAAAACAATGGGTTCTCTCTGTACTACCCAGGGAACCGTGTTCCTTTGCAGACTAGCCACCCATAATGTTACCCAACCTCTCAATGCTATCCTTACCTCTTGCTACCTCTCCCCCCATTTGGACAGTGCACACTAGGCCAAGTGATTCTCCTGATCCAGCTTTACAATCATACTAGGCATTCCCCAAACCCCCATGTCAAATGGGGATTCTGGGAAAATGCCCTCTGGAATCTATCCAAGGGAGCTGAGTATTTACTCCCTTGGTATGGCCACTGGAAGCACAAGGTTATTCTTTCTAACTTAAGAGGCCACTGTCTCACTCCTCACAAATGACAGAGCCCATGGCTTATCTGAACTCCCAGAGTCTAAACCAATGTAGTTCTAAACAACCATATTGCTCCTGACCATCTTCTTGACTCTATAGGAAGTTTTTGTACTTTGGCCAACACCTCTTGCTGTATGTACATTAATAATTCCCATATGGTAGAACTCCACGCTCAAAGGATACTACAAGCAGTCTTTTGACTACAAGACATCCACTCCAACCTGACATCTCCTATCTCCTCTTGGGGCTCATGGTTATCTCATATTTTGAGTCCTCTTGTAATTACCATACTGTTTCTGATTTTCAGGCCATGTTTGTTTAATTTGTTAGTGTACTTTGTATATTCTCATATTGAGAAACTCCATTTCCTGTTCCTGGGCTACCAACTACTGGCCAACGTAAAGGGCTCTCCACCTTGGCCTCTGCTGACAAATTCAGATGTCAATTCCTTCACCGGTCTGGTTCTCCTTTTCCTTAGGGACAGCTCCACACCTTTGTCAGCAGAAAGTAGATTACTTTTCCACTCTTGTAGATCACATACTCCTAGTTACATGCCTTCTCATTAGTCTGGTCAGCTCTTACCTCACAAAACTTATACCTGTTGTATATAAGGTCTGTCACACATGGAAGTCAGTAAATGTGGCAAATCAAGTTTGAAGGAAGAGGGAGTCCTGACCCTTTAACAAGCATAAAGTCAACTCTTCAACTTGATCTACATGAATGTCAGGTAGCTATTTCTTTTTTTGCTTTTCAGAGGGCCCTAAGAGGAGAAGAAAGTTATTCTATCGGTTCCCCACCCCACTCCCAACTTTCAATTCTAAATATTTCCAAGGATGGCTAAACAGGCAGGGATCTGATGAATCTTTTCGCACTAAGCAGAAATAAAAAGATGAGGATATTGATGAGATTCAGCTAAGACCAAAGGATTTTCAAGAGTTTAGGAATTGTTGACTTGAATGTTGTTTTCCTTTCAGGAAGAAATGCTATGGAGGAATACTTCTGTTTTTATGCTAATGTGAAATGAGTCCCTCTCTCATTTCTGTACATAACTCATCGGTAATGTAATTGCAGCCTCCCTTTCATTTGCAGTATCACTCTGTATGAGTCAACAGCACTGAGGGATCGAAGGGCTTGGAAATTGATATTCCGGAGGGAAAAGGAGCTAGGATTAAAACCAAGAATCACCTACCCAGCAAAACTGGGTATCATGTTTCAGGGGAAAATATGGTCATTCAGTGGAATAGAGGACTTTCAAGCATTCTTGATGAAAAAAACCAGAGATGAATAGAAAATTTGACATTCAGATACAAGAAGAGAAGCATGAGAAGCTAAACAGGGAAAAGAAATCATAAGGAACTTATCAAAGTTGAACTATTAACATTCCTACGTGGAAAAACGATAATTGTAACTGATGAAGCTTTTCTCTGTATGAAAACAGTTGAATGGAATAGAAATATATATATGTATATATATATACATGTCTATATATGAGGGTATATGGACATATGAAAACATATGTGAATATGTGTATATATGTTTACAGGTATACATAGATAGAGGTAGGGCACAGGACCAATTTAATAGGAAGGGATGATACTTAAAGGTGAAATTAAGAGGTGAGAGAGGAATATAATGAGAGGAGATGGGGAGTGACAGAATGGGGTAAACTATCTCATATAGAAGAGGCAAGGGAAAATGGTTACAATGGAGGGGAAGAATAGGAAGGCAAAAGGGAATAGGTCAACCTTATTCTCATTGAATTTGGCTCAGGGAGGGAATGACATACACACTAAATAGGGTATCTCACTGTACAGGAGAGTAGGGGGGAAGGGGATGAGAGGGGGGATGATGGAAGGGAGGGCAGGCTGGGGGGGAGGGAAGTTGGAAGCACCCACTTTTGAAAAGGGACAGGATCAAAGTAGAGAACAGAACAAGTGGGAGGTGGGATAGGAGGGAGGGAAATATAGTCAGTCTTTTACAATATATCTGCTATGTTAATGTCTTACATTAGCTACACATGTACAACCTATACTGAACTGCATATCTTCCCAGTATGGGTGGGTGACAAAGGAGGAAGGGAATGAATCTGGAATTCAAAGTTTTAAAATCAAATGTTTAAAAACATAAATATATATATATGTACTATTATTAATACTATTTTACATGTAATTGGGAAATAAGTTATACAGGTACTGGGGCATAGAGATCTACCTGCCCTACTGGAAAAGTCAAAGGGAATATGGGAGAAGATATGGGAAAGAGCAAATTGGAGGAGGGGGATATCCTGTGGGACTGCTATTTTGGGGCGGTGGGTAGGGAAAAAACAGGGAGAAAATTTGTAACTCAAAATCTGGTGGAAATGAATAATGTAAATCAGAAGTTAATAAAGCATTTGAAAAATGAAAAAAAAGAGTAGTTTTTCTGCTTTATACTTGTTCTAGAAATAGTCCCCATTTTGAAGTAATAAATAAATTTGTTATTATCAGCATTTGTGGTTCCTTCATTCTAATATTATTCCAATACCCCAAATGGTTTCAGAGTGACCCCAGAGTCTCAAAAACTACCTGCAGAGCACAAGTTTAGGTCACTCTTCCCAAGATAGGAATGTTTGAAATGTAGGCTTGGTCACAGACTACCTGGCTGTCCTCCAAGGACCAGCCTGGCTAAATT
Source organism: Petaurus breviceps papuanus (assembly GCF_028583685.1). NCBI lineage: Eukaryota > Metazoa > Chordata > Mammalia > Diprotodontia > Petauridae > Petaurus > Petaurus breviceps. Next base: position 1,193,478 of record NW_027187171.1, read on the forward strand.
CGGACAGGTTCATCAACAGGCTAGCATCAGGGTGATGAATATATTCGGTTATAGCGACACTAAGCCTAAGTTTAAGAGGGGCTGCTATCTGCATTAGTGGAAAGAATACCAACAGCAATGGAATCATATATCCATGAAATATTTATTTTTTAAAAATTTATTAATTTATTTATTTTTAGTTTTCAACATTCACTTCCATAAGTTTTAAATTCTCCTCCCCTCCCTCCCCGAGACAGCATGCAATATGATATGGCTCTACACATACATTCCTATTAAGAAATATTTATTTTTGATAGGCAATCACATCAGTTCCAGGAGTGGACTGACAAATATTTAATAGATGGTTCCCTGAGGAGGAAAAATGTACATGTGATAGGTTTTTACGTTTATTTATGTTATTTTCATAATTTACAGTTTCCCCCATCATTTTCTTAAGTCTTAACAATCCATAAAAGAATAAATCAAGCCCTGATTTGGAGCATTTGCCTATTTTTGATGTTTAAATAGTCACACTAAAAATTTAACCACAGGATCCACAAGCTAACTCTAACATACCAGCTATGACATAACCCCAACTTCCTTAGTGGAATAGGCTACAAAGTTCTTTTGAACAGATCTCTACTTGATTGTTTTAAAGAACCAGTTTTTTTCCCTGTATCCTTAATGAAAAAAAATCAAGCAGCTGGTTTTATATTTAAAATCTATTGATAATGGAGTATCCTGGGGTTAGCAGACAGTCATTATCCACTTTTTAAAATATTTTTTTTATATTTTATTTTTATAAAGTAGCACATTTAAGTCAAAAGACATTTCCTCAACTTAGGATCTGGACAACAAAAAAGATTATTCTACCAGTCACATCTCTAAGTACAGGGAAGGTTTGAAAATGGAGCTGAGGTTTTAAAAATTAAAGATTGAAAAGCTCTATGGCCAATATGCTAGTCCCAGGAGATCTTCTTGGAAAGGCACTGTATGATAAGATGCCAGCTATATATATACTCATTCAAGCACCAGTGTATTATCAACACTCAAATACTCCTCCAACTGTGGTTCTTGGTATATCAAATGTATCTTGAACAGGGGAGACCCAGCAAAAAGTTTTCCTTTCTACTCTGCTACATAGCAGATATAGCAAAGTTCAATGATAGAATAATTTGAGAAAAAGTGAGTAGCATCTGTTGTTTGGTGACCTCATTTTCCTTCACTCTCCTCCCCCATCTGAAAATACTGCCTAGTATGAAAATATTACATAGTATTTTGAATTCACTTTCATGGACATTTAATCTTATAGGTCTCTCCTAATCCCCACTCTCCAGCTGCTAATAATTCCCTTTCCTGCCCCCTCCCGATCACCTTGTATTTATTCCCTATTTTTAAAAATGTATACACCTATCAATGAGCATTAATTGAGGACACATTCATCTTTGAAACCCAGCTAGCACAGTGCCTGACACACTGTAGTCATTAAAAAGTTAATAATAAGTTGACTGATTGATATACTAAAATACTCATACCCAGAACTTGAGGAAAAGCTCTGAAATATTTATATACAGAACATTGCTGCCTAGGAGACTGCTCTGGCCCTCTGAAATTTGAATAACAATCCATCATTCTCTGGGGTATACAAATGATGATCATTGCAGAAAAACTCCTTAAACAGTTCTTATGTCATCACCTCTAACTTTTTATCTTATACAACTGGAGAAAGATTTTGGCTACCTGAAGAAGGAAGGCCTAGCCAGCTGCATTATTCTGCCATGCCACCAAACAGGCTAATCAGCAATAAATATGCCAACCAAATTTTAATACCAACAATATTACTTAAAATTATAAGTTGACATTATGGACGACTTCACAGTAAACATAGCACACTTGGGTTAACCAATTCAATCAAAGGCTTTGCAGAGAGAAATGCAGTCTGCTATAGGAGCCACAGTATTTGTGCTCTTAGAGGCAAAAGCACCAAGGCCACACAATACCACAGAGCTCAATGACTCAGTTCAGAACAGATGGCACAAACAGTATGATATAATTGTTTAACAGAGGGTGGGTTTGAACAGCTGCTAAGAGACTATGAGAAGAGAGTCTGCCATGGAACACATAAAAATTAAGAGTCAGAGCATCAGGAAAGGAGAAAATAAAAACTACACCCCCAACTAATACTCAACTTAGAAATTTGATCAGAACAATTTTTTAAAATTACAGAAAGGCAGCAAGCTGTTGGTTTATCTCCTAAATTACAGCTTCCTCTATCAAAGTCCTATTCTGATGTCTCATTTTGGCATGGCCAGGGGGCCCTGATGTCTCAAAGGTTATGTAAAAACAGGAGTGACTATGTACATGCCTAGACTGTGGTCAAAATTAAATAAAATCACTTTTAAATCTTAAAATGTTACACAAATGTAAGTTATTCTTATTCCCAAGGTAGAAAAGCTTTCAATCCAGAACATCCTGTTTATTAGATAAGCTTGTAGACTATACCACAGTGAGAAAAGGTTTAACCATTAGCAGCTTACAAAAATAGTCCCCTGATTCACTATAAAGATGTAGAGGGGCTGGGCCCTGTACCAGCAGAGCAAATATCCAAAGCAATGAAATTCAGGATCCTTGAAGTAAATGCAACTTCACATCCTATAATTCATTGAACTTTAAGACTCATATTCTGAACAGGAATGGGAAAGTACAAACTCCAAAACCTACCTTAAAACTGAGAGATCCATTTCTGGAATGGAATTCAGAGCCTGGTCATTACTCAATCTGCTCATTTTTAAGTCAAAAAAGAGATTTAAAAAAAACAGCAGAGAGAAAGAAAGTCAATATGGGAAAAGACCATGGGACACAATCGAGTGCTGGGGTAAAACTTTTCCTCTTCCCACCTCCTTTCTTTCCCACCTTCTCTTCCTACCACTTCCTAACAAGAAAAAGAGTCCTTTAAGGAAAAAAACTGAAAGTAGGAATGCAGAAGGCATCAGCTGTCTAGAATATGAAACAGTTTAGCAACAGGGATGTTTATTACTTTTTAAAAATGTATACGTTGTTAACACAAAACCTGAGAGTACCTAGTGGACAAAAACAAAGGGAAAACCATTTTCCAGCTCTACCTTGACCTTGCTAAATGTACTATGGCAAGATCTCTGCTATTATTTCCACTGAGTAAAAACTAAAATGATATAGCAGAATTATAGAATCTGTGAAACAAGGGACCATTAGGGATGATTTAGTCTTACTACCTGAGTTTGATTTGACTGCTTTGGGAAATCAAAGTCAATTTTCAGAGGTCACTTGATGGGGGCAGGCAGGGCCTAGCAATGCAGTAAAGAAAGCCAACAGAATACCTGGGCACTCAGTACAAGAGGACTGAAACAAGCATAATGTTTATGATCCCATTAGAACCTGTCAGCACCAGAGCAGAAGATAGAACCAACTCTCTACTGGAGATCATGCAAGAAGAAGAAGGCATAGAGACAAGTCAAGGCCAGAACTTGCAGTAATCCACTGGGAAACAGACAAAGGTTAGGGGCAACGTCTTCTCCCATAGCATTCAAGCTCCAGAAGAACAGGGTCAAATAAGACCTACCCAACTTATCTAAGCATGTGTCTGGGAGGAATGACCCAAGTACAAAATCCTGATCTAAATACTGAGAATGAAAATATGTCATCAGAAAAAAAAATTAGGATAAGAGCCATTCTTCAATAGAATAAAATTTCTTTTCCCTGTTTACCTTCTCATGCTTCTCTTGCTTCTTGTATCTGAATGTCAAATTTTCTATTCAACTCTGGTTTTTTCATCAAAAATGCTTGAAAGTCCTCTATTTCACTGAATTACCATATTTTCCCCTGAAACATTATACTCAGTTTTGCTGGATAGGTGATTCTTGGTTTTAATCCTAGCTCCTTTGACCTCGGGAATATCATATTCCGAGCCCTTCGATCCCTTAATGTAGAAGCTGCTAGATCTTGTGTTATCCTAATTGTGCTTCTACAATATTCAAATTATTTCTTCTTGGATGCTTGTAATATTTTCTCCTTGATCTGGGAATTCCAGAACCTGGCTATAATATTCCTAGAAGTTTTCTTTTTGGGATTTTTTTCAAGAGGCGGTTGGTGAATTTTTCAATTTCTATTTTGCCTTCTGGTTCTAAAATATCAGGGCAATTTTCCTTGAGAATTTTTTAAAGAATGATTTCTAGGTTCTTTTTTTGATCATGGCTTTCAAGTAGTCCAATAATTTTTAAATTATCTCTCCTGGATCTATTTTCCAGGCCAGTAGTTTTTCCAATGAGATATTTCCCACTGCCTTCTATTTTTTCATTTGTTTGGATCTGTTTTGTAGTACCTTGATTTCTCATCAAGTCATTAGCTTAAATATGGTCCATTCGAATTCTGAAGGAATTATTCTCTTCAGTGAGCTTTTGAAATTCTTTTTCCATCTGGCAAATTTGGCTTTTTAAGGCATTCTTCTCCTCATTGGCTTTTTGGGACTCTTTTGCCATTTGAGTTAATGTATTTTTTAAGGTGTTATTTTCTTCAGTCAAGTTGTTGAAATTGTTGAATTGTTGAAATCTCTTTTCATGATTTTCTTGCATCATTCTCATTTCTCTTACCAATTTTTCCTCTACTTCTCTTGATTTTCAAAATCCTTCTTGAGCTCTTCCATGGCCTCTAACCAGTTCATATTTTTCTTGGAAGCTTTTGGTGCAGGAGTTCTGACTTCATTGTTTTCCTCCTGTTCCATGCTTTGATCCTTTTTGTCCCCCAAAAAGGAATCTAAAATTGGATTACTGTGCTTGCTTTGCTTTCTTAGATTGTTCATGTTGCCACTCAATTACTTGACTTTTGAGTTCTTTACCACGATAGAACTCTGCTTCCAGGGAGGAGAGCTTTGTCCCAAATCACTGGAGTTTTCACAGCCACTAGAGTTACTAGTTGGGTGCCCTCTCTGTATCCCCTCCACAAACTCTGGCTCACTGGACACACACCTCAGGACCTCCACCCAAAACAGCAATACAAATCCAGGCAGGTCAAGGCAAGAGTTATTACCCTCCCCCAATGGTCACCTGGTCCCCCTACAATCTGCGGGCCAGGAGCTCTGAAGCAGCCCTGTAGAGGCAGCTGCACAGCTATGGCCACCTCTGCCACTTCTTGCTCTGGGGGCTGAGGCTAGACCGCACTCCATCCCCCCCAGTTCCAACAGAGTTCTTCACTGACCTTTTACTTTGTCTTTGACATTTATGGGTTGATATTTCTGGAAACCGCCACAGCTGCTGGTGATCCACTCTCCCAAGTCCACTCCAGCTGCTGCTGGTCAGGAGCCGCCCTGGGGCTAAAACTGCTGGCTCACGCAGTGCTGGGCTCTGCTCCCAGCATGCTGCAATGAAACCTTCCTGTCCTCCTGCCAGGCTGCCTTCAGAGTGAGGTTTGTTTCTCTCTGCCACTTTGTGGGTTCTATAGCTCTTAAATTTGTTTAGAGTTATATTTTATAGGTATTTGAGGTGGTTATGGGGGGAGCTCACAGAGTTTTCCTGCTACTACACCACCATCTTGGCTCTGGCCCCTTTCAGAAATATTAAAAGCCTCCTTTTTGTTGTAACCAAGAAACTAGAAACAAGTGGGTGCCAATCAGCTGAGCAAAGACTAACCTGCAGGTTCCTAACCTAGAGTTAGTTGATGCAAAGTTTTGAGGCAGTCCATAAAATCTGATTGGAAAAAATTACCTCTTTATTCTCACTACTCTCACTCAACTGAAATTTAGCATCTCCTTCAATTATGAACTTAGGCAACAAAACATTATTCTGAAAAGGGGTCCATATCACCTTACTGCCAAGCAGTTCTCTTTTTTTTTTTTTTGAGGGCAACTGGGGTTAAGTAACTTGCCCAAGGGTTACATGGCTAGTTTTTGTGTGTGTGGGTGTTAAGTGTCTGAGGCCGGAACCAAACTTGGTTCCTCCCTACTCTGGGGCCAGCGCTTTACTCACTGCGCCACCTAGCCACCCCCAAGCAGTTCTCTTATTAAGAATCCTTGGTCTTAAAAAAAAAAAAAAGAACAAGAATCCTTGGCCTAAACAAATTATGGTAAGTGAATGTGATAGAATACTATTAAAGGGAGGGATTAAAAAAACCTTCGAGGACTTGTACAAACTGATGCAAAATGAAGTGATCAGAACCAGGAGGGGAAAATTTATACAAAAGCACTGCAAAGGAAAACAACTATAAAAACTTGAGATCTTTGATTATTGTTTCAAACCTCTTAGCAGGCAGGTGATGGAGCTGACATCAAGAATGACACATATATTGTCAGACACAGGCAGTGTGTGGACTTCCTTTGGATAATTAATTTCTTATAAGGGAAGTTTTGTTTGGGGAAGCAGGGAAGAGTTAGAGGTAAGACTGATATTAAGAAAAGGAAGAAAAGGGAATATATGAATCACTAAAAAATAAACAGAAAAGATCAGAATAAAATTCATAAGAGGACAAAAAAGCAGGTCAGTTTTGGAATGGCCAAGTTAAGTTTGAATATACAAAAAACATCCCAAAGTTGTTTGTAGTGGCAGTTTGTAGCAGCAAGCACCCTAGCATACCCAGGATGGCTGTTAGCACAGGTTCCTAGATGTGCTTTTCTAAAGGAAAGCAACTCAAAATGGATTACCAATCTTGCTTTAATCAAACATATGTCATTTACCTAGTTCAGGGGAAAAAGGTCAGCACCCCGAACTTCAGAGAATACAAACAGAGGTTACAAGCAGAAAAACATCAGCAGACAGGTTTCCAGATGTTTGACCATTACATCCATACCTAGTCAGTTACCAGAGAGGGAAGCACCAACATCTGGGTTTTCAAAGTTGGGGGTGGGGTTCAACAGCTGCCCAGAGTCTCATCTGATCAAATCACACAACTCTTCCCAAAGTGAGCCGCAAAGCATAATCTCACATCAGGGCATATATAGCCTTCTCCTGGCTCAGAGAGTGTCACCCTCTTGATGTCCTGCCCAGTCACAAAGCAACAAGGTATGGGCATTCCTGAAAAAAAGCCTCCTGCCACAGGCTCCATGTGACTATATTCAGTCTATTAGGGGGCAGAGTATATTTTCAAATCAAGGAAGGTTCTCAGAGTCACTTAAGCCTATCTTAGCTTAAGCCTGGCCTAGGGGCAGGGAAGATCTTCAGATTCCTATTCCCATAACACAGTTCACAGATAAATATGTAAGCCTTTTTCCCCAGTTCTCTTTATATTAAGAAATGGCCAAGTTTGTTAATATTTTCAAGTTTATAATAATAAAAAGAATAATTTGTAAAGTACCTCTCTCTGACAAAGGTCTGATATCCAAGATATAGAGGGAATTAACACAAAATATGTTAAACCAAGAACTATTCCTCAGTGAATAAATGGTCTAATAATATAAAGTTTTCAAAAGAAGAATTTCAGACTATTCACAACCATATGAAAGATTGCTCCAATTCACTGACAAGAAAAAAGTCAATCAAAAAAACTGAGGTTTAACGTTATGCCTAGCAAACTGGCAAAGATGACAAAATATGGGAATAATCAATAATGATGGGGTTGTAGAAAGAAAGACATACTAATTTTGGGGTAGGTAAGCAGTAAAGTGAATAGAGCACTGGACCTGGTGTCAGAAAGACCAGAGTACAAATCTAGCCTCAGACACTTTTCCAAATCTGTAAAAATGGGATAATAACAGCACCTACTTCCCAGGGTTGTTGTGAGGTTCAAATGAGAAATATTTGTAAAGCACAGTATATGGCAAATACATAGAAAATGCCATAGAAATATGAGACTCAATTCCACAAAAAACAAAAATTTCCAAGTATAAGATTAGTTAAAAAAAAAAGTCTTAAGACAAAAATAAACATTTAACATTTGAAATGATTAAGGAATTATAAAAACATTCACAGGCAGGGGGTAGAGCCAACATGGTGGAGTAAAAACAGCGACTCACCTGAGATCTCCCACAAATTCCTTCAGATACCTCTAAAAAGTGAATCTCAACGAATTTTAGAGTGGCAGAATCTACCAGGAGACAAAGTGCAGCAGATTTCCAGCCCCGGACAACACATTAAATCAAAAGGAAGGAAGCAGGAGTGGGCCCTGGCAAACTGAATCACCCATGGCAGTGGCAATTCCCAAACCTCTCAGTGCTGGATGGGGGTCTGTTGAAGCTGAATGAGAGAGAAGCACCGGGCCTGTGGCAGTGGCAGCAGCTATTCCTGGGGCTATCAGCCCACAGACTGAATATCTGAAAGTCACCTACTTGAACTTCTGGGAGCCAAAAAGGTGGAGTGAACCATAGGTGCTCTCATTTCCCCCCTACCCCTTGTTAACCTTGAAAAACTCAGAGAATACTGACCCAGGAAAAATCCTGGAAGAGTGGAACCAGCAGAAGGGGTACAGCAGTCTTTTAGTTCAGGAGGCTAGGGAGATAGACGAGAAGGGTCCCTCTTGCTATGGCTGAAGGGGACCAGTGCAGGGAAGGTGGCATCCCATCAAGCCCCACCTGAGTGGACCAGAGGGAGATCCTGGGCACCAGGGGGGTGAAGCCGGCAAGTACCAACACCAGAACCCCAGGCGTGCCTTCACACAGCCAGGGGAATTGGTAGACACCAGCTTGGACGGGTGGCCACCAGCAGCTGGGCCTGCCTGTGCTATAATGAAGCCGTAGGGCAGGTGGAGACCTCCAGCGGCCAGACTGTCCCTCCCCCACACCTCATTCTGCAGGCTTCAGTGTGTGGGGGGGGGGGAAGGGGGGGACTGAGAAAGACATCATGTGGCCTTGACCTCAGCACACACCAGCCAACTCCAGCTCAGCACCAGGTGAACTGCAGCATTATATAGCCTCTAACTGACAGAACCAGACGCCACAGCACAAAGGGCCAGTAACCAGGTACCTACCTCCCAGCACAAAAAGCATGAGACAGAGCCCCCTGTACCCTAGAAGGAGAGACCCACTTTAAAAGTCAGGAAATAGGCAATCACAATGGACAAAAAGCAAAGACCATAGAATCTTACTGCTGAGGCAGGGAAGATCAAAATACAAATTCAGAAGAGGACAGCATTGACACTATGCCCTCAAAAGGGAATGTGAATTGGTCTTAAACCCAAAAAGCATTCTTGATAGAGCTCAAGAAAGATTTTAAAAGCCAAATTAGAGAGGTACAAGAAAAATCGGCCAATTATTTTAAAAATACAATTGACAAAATGGAAAAAAAAATCACTGAAGAGAACAACTCCTTAAGAAGTAAAATGGATAAGGAGGTACAAAACCTAACTGGAGAAAATAAATCCTTATAAGGAAAAATTGGTTAAATGGAAAAGGAGATACAAAAGCTAACTGAAGAAAACAATTTGTTTAAAAATTAAAATTGGACAAGTATTAGCTAATGACTATGAGGCATCAAGAATCAGCCAAACAAAATCTAAAGAACGAAAAAATAGAAGAAAATGTAAAATATCTCATTGGAAAAGTATTCACAGGCAATATCTAGTAACAATGAATAAATGGTCAGAGGATAGAATCAGGGAATTTGTAAATATAACACAGTTATTAAAAATAATTGCTTGGGGGAAAAAAGGTTCATCCTCATTAACAAATAAAAGCAATGTAAATTAAATGAACTTTGGAGGACCTCCTCCTATCCATCAAATTGACCTCCAATGTAGTGCTGGGGGAAAAAAGATACACACACACACATTGGTGGTAGAATAAATGAACTGGTGGGGCCTTTTGATAAAGCAAGAAAATTCCATGATGTAATTTACTGATTTTTTAAAAAAGTGTTATTAAAAAGATTTTTTAAAAGGTTAAATGTTCAAAGATATTTCTATAAGTATTATAAATAAATCTAAAGAAAGTTTTGTGAAATAATATGAACTGAAAAAACCCAGAATCAGAAGAACAAAGTACATGCTAACTATAATAAATGTACATATAAATATAAAGTATATATGAATATGTATGCATAAAGTACGTATAAATATACATAGTATGTATAAAGTATGTATAAATATAAAGGGGCAAATAAAATAGGGCAACTATGTGGTACAGTGGAGAAAGTTCCAGGCCTGGTGTCCGCAAGACTCATCTTCCTGGTTCAAATCTAAGCTTAGACACTTACTAGCTGTATGATCCTGGGAAAGTCACAAACAGGGTTTTGTTTGCCTCAGTTCCTCCTCTGTAAAATGAGCTGAAGAAGGAAATGGCAAACCACTCCAGTATCTTTGCCAAGAAAATCCCAAATGGGGTCACAAAGAGTAGGACATGACTGAAAAAAGGATAAACTGACAGTTTAAAAGAATGGGAATAGCAGATAAATTACAAGTATTTTATAGGATAAGATTCATTTATTGAAATAAATATGCTTATTGTCTTTCAATAAGTATCACTAATTAAATGAGTAGATATGGGGATTAGGGATAGGACAAAGTATCCATTAATGGTTAATGAGTAAAGGTACCAAGGTAGAAAAAGTTATGATTCCTTCCCTCAATGAACTCACAGTGAGAGAAAAACAATACTGAATATAATCAAGCACCAAAATATGTCATACCGGGAGTGACAGCAAGGTC
>NW_027187172.1:0-11120 GCF_028583685.1 Petaurus breviceps papuanus
CATTTTTTGAAGGAAAAAAACTTCCCTCTCTGAAAGGGGTAGGGGCAATCTCATTTTATCAATTTTCTGTGGAAATATCTGCATTTTTATGCTACATAGAGAATAGCACTGAAGGCAAAGGTGGAGAAGTTGCCTTTTCACATAAGAAGCAAAGGCTTGACAATCAGTAGATAGATAGAAAGATAGATAGATAGATAGATAGATAGATAGATAGATAGATAGATAGATAGATAGATAGATAGATAGATGGATAGATAGATGGATAGATAGATGGATAGATAGATGGATGGATAGATGGATAGATAGATGGATGGATGGATGGATGGATGGATGGATGGATGGATGGATGGATGGATGGATGGATGGATAGATAGATAGATAGATAGATAGATAGATAGATAGATAGATAGACAGACAGACAGACAGACAGATATAGATATATTTAAATTTAACTAGATCTACTACCAAGAAAACAAAAAGGTTGCTTGGATAGTCTTCGTTCTAAAGTATTTCTCTCACAATAGTGGAAAATAATTCTGTTGCCAGCTAAAGACCTGGAGGACCCAACTTCTTAACAGAGAGTTGACTCCTATGCTGAAATCAACCCTTATAATTGATAGGCTTATAAGATAGAAATGCAATAAGTTTAAATCAACAAACCATTTATTAAGTGCCTTCTGTGTGCCAAGCACTTGGGAAACAAAGACAAAAAATTAAACAGTCCCTTCTGTGGAGGAAGATGAAATATGATTAATGATTCAGCATATTAATTGTGACTTATTATTTATGGCTCATAACATAATAATAAATCAAATCCTCAGTATTGCTCATCCTGAGCTGGCAGAATCACTGTATCCCGTCTGTTGTCAATTATGTCATCAAATTCAGAACCATAAAAAGTCTACAACCACCTTAAATAGCATTTCAAATGACTCTTACACAAGATTTCCTTTATGTCATTCAAATCTGAGAACGAGTGTTAGTGCATAACAAAATGTATTGCACATTAAAAAAATACATTTTAAAATTAGATTAGCATGGCCATTAGAATGTATATATTGGTAAGAAAACATCTTTACAAGATAAAACACAGCCCAATTATTTTTTCTCATATTTCAGAATTTTAAGCCATTGTTCAATAACAACAGCACTTTATAAACCAAATATTTATCACTTCAAGTCATTTCTTCAGGGATTATAAAAGCAAACATTTACAAAAAAAGAAGTATATATTTCCCCCTTTCTTAAACAGAAATATCTTTTTGATCATTATATGATAGTGTTAAGCAGAAACTACTGAATAAGCCCAAATACATTCAATCCAAATACATTATGATATGGCATATTTCCAGTGTAGCACATATATCTCAATCATTGTGAATTTATGTTGCTGGGATACTAAACTGATATTTATCCCTGAACTATGACTGAATTGGTACATAAGCAAAAATAGGTTTTTCAAGTGTTTAAAATAGTTGATAATTTGTACTTTAGAGAATATGCATTTTCCATTGAATGGAAATTAATATTTACAAAGTGTGTGGAATACACTAAGTCCATGCACAATAGTGCATTTGTTAATACTGACATATTTATCTGGCCTTTCCCAGTCCAAGGAAAAAATTATGTCAATTTTCCCTCAGACTGCCTTCCTATTCTGTCACACAAATTACTTCATGAAACATGAATCCAAATGTTCTGTTCTTTTTCAATTTCCTTTCACCACAAATTCCAGAGCTCTGTACTTCATGGATTTTCAGTAACAATTCAGTCTTTCTATTCAAATGGCAAAAACTCAATACTGCTGTCTTTAATCAAGCTACTTTTGACATGTCTTCAATAGTGAAGATTCAGCTTTTCATGTTAAAGGAAAATTTCCCAAAAATATTACAATGATGCACAATGAAAGTTTTAATTGTTATTTCCTCTTGTCACTGGTGATGCTATTTACTATAACACTTTCCCAGTGGATTGCCTTTTGACTTGCTGTCTTCTAATGCTAAAGGAGGTAAAACGTTAACATTAACCCCAGAAAGTCCCATCTTAAAGTTTAAAAAATTACCAAAAAGAGCTGAGTATCAAGTAGATTTCATATCTGTGCTTACTGACTCTTTCAAGATAGTCACTGAAGTTCTTTCTCCTTCTCTGACTCCAGGAATGGATATGATGTAATTTAATATAAAATGAATAGCCAAAATTAATAACATGCTGCCTAGCCTACCATAGCGTATGGAACAATGAGATTCACCTATAATACTTTTTTCATTTCTCTTATTAGTGGAGATTTTGAGCAATCTTTCATACGGTTGTTAATAGTATATAATTTTTCTTTTGAGAATCATTGGTTGATAACTTATATATTTATTTTAATTCTCTATAAATCGTAGGCATCCGATCTTTACCAGAGATATCTGAAGACAATTTCCCCAATCAATATCTTCTCTCATTATCCCGGCTGTAGTTATTTTATTCATACAAAATTTTTTAGATTCATGTAATAAAATTATCCATTTAATCTTCTGTGATTGACTATATCACTTATCTGATTTACAATTTCTCCATTCCCCGCCCCACCCTGCACCCCACACCCCCCAACAAGTTCTGTCTACCCAACTTCCCCAGACTACAAGCCTGCAAAAACAGCCCCTATAGCCATTATCCATGGAATCAACCTTTAGAGAGATGTAATCCAGCAACTGACTAAACCACAGCAATGACAGCTACTAAACACCCAGAAAAGAAAGTTCTCACCACTGAAATCCTTGACATTGTCAAACAGCTCAATCTCACAAGTGGACATTGTGTAGAAAACACTGCACTAGAAATTTGAGCACTCAGGGAATAAAATGATATAAAGACACAGTTCATCATATCCACATCAAATCCACAATTGAGTTCCATGAAGACTTTATCTAAATTCAGCTTTAAATATGCCAGTCAGTGGTCATAACGATTGTTCAAACTGTATTTTAAATACTTATATAATATCATGAAACTTTAAATATTCTTATATTTATGTTGACATCTTTTATAGAATCAATACATTTCTGGTCTGGGATTATGCTTTCAGTTTCATATTCATCCCCGTTAATACCAAAAGCATTCCTCAGTAGAGCCAGACATACTTTAAATATTTACTTATGCCATCATTTTAAGTATTGCCTAAACTGACATAGAGTGAAAGTCCTCTGTACCTTAATAGACTGTTTCATTATATGCAAAAAAAAAAAAACAGTAAAGGTGTCAATACCCTAGGGTTTAGTCTTCCCATGATATATTAAACTTATATATATATGTATATATATGCTAAAAATATTGGTACAAACATATATTCATCCACATACCAATCTTTAAAAGTTATTAAACCTAACAAAATTCTACAATGTATTAAAAAAGAGATGATATGTAATAAGAGGAATTGTGATGCCTACAAGTGAGCATACAATAACCAAGAACAAGTAATACCAGAGAAAAAAATAAAGCTATTTCTTTTTTCTCACAGGGTAACTAGGTTGGTAACCTTAGGGATAAATAAATAGAGAGACAGCATTTTACTGGACCAAAATACACATCAACCTTACAACAGGCCAGTGGGGGGGGGGGGGGGGGGAGGGGTGGTGGGCGTGTATATGTATCAGGGAAGCTAATGAAAGTCCTTCCCTGCATTAAAAGCTATATGGAAGTCCAAACAAAGGAAACTGTGGTCCCCCTATTCTCTGTCCTTGTCCTTTTTTATAAATAGTATTGTGTTCAGGTCTAGGCACCTCATTTTAGGCAGGACATTGGGACAGGCTGATGATGGTGCCCAGAGAAAAGTGGCCTGGGCAGTAAGAGAACTCAAAACCATTCCATTCAAGGACTCATTGAAGGAACTGTGGATGTTTAGACTGGAAAAGATTTGGAGTAGAGGAGATAGGATAGCTTTCATATGGAAGAGGAATTAGACTTGTTTTATTTGGCCCTAAAGGACAGAACTAGTAGCAATCTGTGGAAATCCCAGAGAGGCAAATTTTGGCTCAGTTTAAAGAAAAGCTTTCTAACAATCTGTAATGGAAAGGCAAATTTGAAGATCTTCCCTGCCCCTAGGCCCTCTGATAGGCTTAAGACACTCTGAGAACCTTCCTTGATTTGAAAATATACTCTGCCCCCTAATAGACTGAATGTGGTCACAGGGAGCCTGTGGCAGAAGGCTTGGTTTTCAGGAATGCCCACACCTTGATGCTGTGTGATTGGGCAGTGGGTCAAGAAGGTTGTTACATTCTCTGATCCAGGAGAAGGCTATATAAGTCCTGATGGGAGGCTTTGCTTTGGGGCTCACTTTGAGAAGTGCTGTGTGATTTGACCAAATGAGACTCTGGGCAGCTGCTGAGAGCCCCCCGGCTTTGAAAAACCCAGATGTTGATGCTTCCCTCTCTGGTAACTGTGATTTGGTATGGATGTAATGGTTGGACAGTTTGGAAGCCTGTCTGCTTGTAACTTCTGTCTGTACACTCTGAAGTTCAGGGTGCTGACCTTTTCCCCCGAACTAGGTAAACGATATATGTTTGATTGATTAAAGTAAGCTTGTAAAGTTGCTTTCCTTTAGAAAAGCAGATCTAAGAACCTGTGTTGGCAGCCACCCTGGGCACGCTGGGGTGCTTGTTGATACACAATTAAAGCAGCATCAAAGTGTAAAGGAAAGGAATTCTCTACAACTGGAGGTCTTCAAATGGATTCTGAATGACTACTTATTAGAAACATAATAGAGGGCATTCATGTTTAGATATAGTTGGAATTTTTTTGAATGACCTGTGAAGTCTAACTCTGAGACTATGATTCTAACATATAACAGTACTGATAAGAATGGGTTTAACTACAGCTTTTTATAAACACACCCATTTTGTCTTTTTTATACCTCTCTCAATCTCTTATACATGGTATTCTCAAGAAAATACAGGTCTTTCTGGGACAACTCTATCATATGGACTGAGCTTTGGATTGCACTTAAGGAACTAAAGATTTAAGGCTATCAGAAAATAAAATATTCTATTTATAGAACAAATTGTACTTTATAGAGAAACTTTTATTAAAATTTGTTTCAATAATATCACATACATAATGTGAAATAAATTGGCTATAAATGAAAACCCAATATGTGGTTACTGGTTACTACAATACAATATTTACTAAAATGAAGGATATGAATTATTTTAAACAAAATCTATTCAAATCAGGAATTCAGAGAAACCTAGGAAGATTTGAATGAAGTGATGTGCAGCAAAGAAAGAACCAAGGTAACAATGTACACCATGAGTATGAAATGAAAATATCACCAAAAGGTAAATAAAGCCTTACTGAAATGAAAATCCTTAGTATAAGATAATGAAACATGTGTCCCTCTGATCAGTATATGTATGTGTTGGGGAAGCAAGAGAAGGATGAATAGAATGTTGAAGACTAGTTGGTCTACTGATTTATTTTTCTGTCAGAAAAGAGTTTCAGTAGGTGCAGGAGGAATATTGGGAAATGACTAATGTAAAGAAAAAAAAACCTTACAAGGAGAATTTAATTTTTTTAATAAAATGAAATAAAATAAAATGCATTCATTGTCCTTGAGAGAGACACATCAAGTAATCACCTAACAAACAAGACTTTTTTTTATTTTTTGCACTTGGGTAGGTATATATATCACTTGATATAATGAAAACTGAATTAGCATGTATTAAATTATATTGTAAATAAATGGTATTGGATTCAGGTGCCAGAGATCTAAATTTTATCTTGATCTCAAAGTAAACTAGTTATTCTCAACTTCTATTTTCCTAAGAGAACATGAGGTCTTCTGATATATAACCAAGTTAAAGTCCTACCTTAAACCTGTCCATTCCTGCAAGATTTCTGTAAACACATAGTATAAAGCAGCAACAGATAATTAACTATGGAAGCGTAAGTACAATAAAACTTTAACTTCGAATTAAAAAGTTAGTTGGACACACTTCACTCCCAAAAGATTCATACAAATTACACTGTATCCCAAAACATCAAAACTACCAGCTTAATAGTAAAGACAAAAAAAAATCTTAAAAAGTCAAAAAAGTGTTTGGTAAAATCAGAAAATACACCCTGTAACAAATGAGACTCAGATTTAAAACACTAAACTCTTTTATTAAGAAAAAGTTATTTTGTTTTTTTAAAGGATACAAAAAGTGTATAACATTGCGGCTAATGACAAGCTAACCAAACTCTTAAAAGTATAATTCTATGGGAGGGGAACTAGAGATCCCTTTGTCCAAATATTAACTAATTTATACAGTCACATATATGTTTCTTGAAAGAGACAGTAATCATAAAAGGGTAAGCCATCAATCCTCTATAACAAGGTCAAGGAGAGGAAAACACATTTTCTGCCTTTTGACATTTTCCTGCCCCTCAAATGATTTCATTGTAAAAAAAAAAAAAACAGAGTATATATACCAATGGAAGGTATAATTCTTCACATGAGATGTTAAACGGAAGCACTTTCTGACAAAATACATGAGTTATATGTCAGTCCTATTTCAAATGCAAGAGATTATGGTTTCATATAAATATAATTTGGATATCAACTACAGAAGTGATCTATTCTGGGAGATAATCATCCAATGTGAAATATGCTGATACTGTTAAATGTAAGTACCTTAATTAGATCTGTCATATTTCAATACTCTTATTAAATAAATGGACTCATGAGTTCTGCTGAGACTTGGAAATACTTTAAGTGTCCCATAAAGATAATTCTGCTTTGGTTTCCTTGACTTTGCTTTCAACTAGTAATAATGAAACACAAATCTCCATTCAAAAAATACACGCATCCACTGAGTGATCCAGAATTGTTTGAATCAGCATAAAACCAATGTCCCTGTTTGCGACAGAGATGAAGTTGTAATATTTTCAGCTTTCTCTAAGTCCTAAGTCAGCTGTAATTCATTAAAGAAGTTGCTTGAGCCAAATTAAATTTCCCAGAAATTGCATCTTCTGACATAAAGGAACTGAGCTTTGGTAATAGAGTCGGTAAAAGACTAGCCTACTTTTATTTTCAGGCTTTACTGTTTTAATCTTGAGTAATCATGAAATGAAAACACAATTCACATTACACTCTACACAATAATCAGTATGTGTTGGCACATTATTGTTTAAATGATCTTCTCAACTGATTCATTAAAGAAAAAAACTCTTTTCTCAAAAATAATGTTCCAACACTGTAATTTGCTATATTTCACAGCTATAATGGACTTTTTGGTAAAACTGCTAGATACTGTGGAAAGAAGTTTCTTTTGTAAGATAAGACATTTGTTGAGTGATGAAATCTATAGGTTTCTGAAGCCCAATTAAAGATCCTGAAGAAGTCTCAGGGACCGAGGGAAGGAAATTTTAGATTTCTGAATAAGCAATTTAATCCTGCATCTTTCAGACAAACACTAAATTAATTATGACCACAAAACCCTTATCAATATGGCTGACAAATGTTCCTAAAAGAACTATACACAAAATTTTAGAAACTGAAAACTAGAGGAGTCTTTAGGAATTTGTCTGTTCCAACGTGCTCATGTCACACATGACAAAATGAGGCATGGAGAGGTTAAGTGACTTGTCCCAGGTTACAGAATTAAGTATAAAAAAGAAAGAACTAGGACCACATACCAGATTTCCTAACACCCAGTACAGGGCTTCCCTAACTACATCATGTATATAGCACATATTTGGTATGTTTTTACAACTATTTAACATTCATTTTGTTGAAAAAGAGTCGTAAAACTGTTCAGGAACATAGATAAAACAACAAATAATTGATTTTTTTTTACCTGACCCTACTTTTACATGGTATGCACATATACTTTAGAAGATGATTTCCATCCAGAAGCTAAAAACTTTGAACACACTATTAAACTTTACTGACATCATTTCAGCATAAAAGCAAATTCCTGCATATCAAATTTCACTGGTATTTTATACCTCATTTCTCAAGTCATGGCTACGTAGTCTTTGAAAGTGGCAATTTAGTTCAGTCAAAAGGGTTGACATTTTTTTAACAGACTTGAGGATTTCTGATGAGATAAAAAGTGATCAGTGGAACACATTGCTTCAGTAGAATACATTAATTCATTATTGTCCTCTTTACTTGAAAATGTGTTTAATGGTCCAGAAAAAATGCTGTATATATGTAATAACAAGGATTTATTTTTCTACAAATACCATTCTAATATCATGACAGAGGGTAATACCATTCACTAAATGATAAGTTTTAAAAGTAACTGGTCATCAAAGTTAGGGTATTTTTTTTTTAAATGCTGGGAAACATAAATAAATTTATTCTGGTTCTCAAAGTGCACTGATAACTCTTGACTTTCCTCTTATTCCCCTGCTGGTCTTTGATACTAATCAAATGTCCATAATTATGTTAAATTATTTGATCATTACTTACATCTACATATACATATATACACATTTAAGTATACACACATGTATATGTATATGTTATTTCACACCTTAAGCCTGTGATTTCACTGAAACAGGAAACTTTCAGTGGGGAAATTTCTTCTACCAATGTAAATCCATACCTTCTCCACTTAGAGAACAACTTAAGGAACTGGGGAATGTATCTCAAGGAAACACTAAGAAATTGAAAAGATGAAGTAACAAATGTTAAAATACCTTGACTGCCCAGGAAAACATATATAATACTACTACCACTGGCAATAAACTCAGTCATTTGCCCCAGATAGAGAACTTAAATAATAATTAAGTAAACTATTTGGCAAAATATTCATTTCTATTTGCTCAACACACAGCATAACAATACCTTTGGTTTTCTTAGTCTTCTTAAAAGAAAAGCTAAATGTAATCTTCCTTTGTTATGAAAAATTAGAAAAAATTAGAAAAAAAATTAGAAAAATTAGAAAAATGAAAAAAAAATTAGAAAAATATGAAAAAAGTATTCACAGTAAGGCTGTTTTAAAAAAAATGTCTAATGTCAACTTCAGGTAAATATAATCATCAAATTAACAAATCACCATGATATTTATGTAGTTCCGGTGAGAAACATGTTAATTTATTAGCTTACGTTTTGTCAGGGACTCTGAGGCCAATCACATTGGCCAATAAGGTCCAGGATGTAGCTTCATCTTCTTTTAGATGAAGGTTCTCCAAAGATGTATAAGTGTATGAGTGAATAAAGTAGGTTTGTCAAAGAAAGTCAACTCCTGTCACAGTGGGCATAGGAAAGAACTATAAACACAGTAGGTATCAGTCAATGGAAAAATGAGTAAACAAACTGCAATACATAAAAGTAATGAAATATTACTATAACCATAAAAAATAGGAATGTATTCAGAGAAACAAATATCCCTTGGTCTTGTACAGTATATGCACATAAATCTTTCAATTTTTACTTACTAAAATGTGGCCTGTTTTGGATAATACTATATCCCTGATCATCCTCTTCTGGATTTGTTTCAACTTTCCTTAGATCTTCACAACTCACTGGTCCAAAAAGGCTACCCAACACAAATTTTAATGACTCATTTACCAATCCCTAACACTGTCGATTATTTTAATATCTTCTCCAATATACTGGTTTCCATCACTATTCTCTTTATACTGGGTGATTTCAACATATACATTTAAAATCCATCAAAATAGTTCCAGTTCCTCAACCTATTCAACTCAAACAACCAACTACTCCACAACAATTGCATACATGATCACACCTTTTATCTTGCCAAGAAAACACATCTTGTAGATGGTAATGTAGATTATATTGTTGGCAAATGTAGATAACATTTATAACCATGATCAAAAACTCTGAAATTCTTTCATCACGTATTATTTCATCGCTTCTTGTGTTTTATATGCCTCCTAAATCTATTCTTTTTTTGGTTAATAATTTTATTTTCATTCTGAACTTAAAACACCAATAAGGAGCATTTATATATAAAAAAAAAAGAGAATTCTACACGAAACCATTAATCTTCATTTAGTACTGTTTGTTTTTTAAGTATATAACAAATTATACATATTATTTTCAAAACTGTCCCATTTGCCCATGCTTCCACCTGTTCTCTTCAATGCATTAAAACAAATATTTCAAAGGCCCTCTTTTTTTGGCACCATTATTTCTTCCTCCTGCCCTCCCCTCAAAATTCCTCATTAAATGCTGAAAGAAAGAAGGAAAATTAACACAGTCCAACAAAATGTAGTGGCCATGCCCCAAAATAGATCTCTTTCTGAACCTTGATCCCATCACTTTTCTTAGGAGTTATGAGGTATGAGTGAAGTAAACAAACACATATAAAGGAACTCCTGCCAGGCACTGTGCTAAGCACTGAGGAAAAGGAAGGAAGGAAGGAAGGAAGGAAGGAAGGAAGGAAGGAAGGAAGGAAGGAAGGAAATTGAAATTTGCCAAGAGGCATGATTTAATCTGTGTTTTGAAGGAGGAGAGAACAGGACATGGTATAGAGGGGCAGGCTGCATGTCATAAGCAAATTTACAGAAGCAGTGTAAAGGACATGATGTATTGGGGACAATGGGTAAACAGGTTTGGATAGATCAAAGGGTTCTCCATGAGAGAATTGTGAAAGATAATGTTGAAATGATAGGTCAAGGTCAGATTGTATATCTTCTTAAAAATCAAGGGTTTTTAGTACTTTGGGGAGTGTAAGTTTATTAGCAAAGTGTTAAGTGGTACTCAGGTGACTTTTCAAGACCCTTTTTCATTGCAACGAATAATAAAACACTACAATAAGCCTATGTTAAAGATAAGATTAGGTATTAGACTTATTTCACATCACTCCCTTCCACACACCCTGAGTTTCAGCTAAATTGATCTATTGAAAGGCAGCTAGGTGGTGCAGTGAATAGAGCACTAGACCTGGAGTCAGGAGAAGCTGAGTTCAAATCCAGCCTCAGACACTTAACACAAAAAACTAGCCATGTGACCTTGGGCAGGTCACAACTCCAATTGCCCTCCAAAGGAAAAAAAAGCAAGTAAAATGATCTATTGACTGCTCCCCAAACTTGACATTCCATCTCTTTGTTCTGTGTGTTGACATTCATTTCTTCCTCACTTCTGCCTTTTAGAACTTTAGCTTTCTTTAATAGTAAGA
>NW_027187172.1:11130-19075 GCF_028583685.1 Petaurus breviceps papuanus
TTCCTCACTTCTGCCTTTTAGAACTTTAGCTTTCTTTAATAGTAAGATTAAGTAGCACTACCAACAGTAAGTCTTTCCTAAAACCATTAGTTACTAGTTGTCTCCCCTTTCAAATTATGAGGTACTTGCTCATTAATGTCCCTGATCTTATGCTCCAGTATAATATAAAGAAGTGCCCTGAGAGGGAGGGATCTGTTCTCTCTCTTTTTTTTAAATACATTAACTCCTAACAATGAAAAAAGGGCTGCTGAGTTGAACTGAATCAAAAGAAGCCAAATGACTCATCAGTCCAGAATTTCACACAACAAATCTAGAAGTAGGCAATGTGCATTTGCACCAAATCAATGAAGTTAGAATTTGAAAATAGCTAAATAGGAAAAAAATTTGCAACAATTTTCTCTTCTATCAAACATATATGCAGAAAATTAATTCAAATATTTAACAGCAAGTGCTATTTCCCAACAGATAAATGGTCAAAGAATATGTATAATTTTCAAAAGAAAAAACCCAAGTCATCAATAGTCATATTTTAAAAATTACTATCAATGACAGAAATTTAAAACACCTCTGAGGTTCCACCCACTCTCATCAGATTGGCAAAACTAACAGAAATGGAAAATGGTAATGGTTGGAAGGAATTTCAGAGGACAGGCATGCTAATGAACTAAACTATCAATTCTACAATGCATTTTGGAATGATAGCCCAAAAGCCTGTGACCCAACATTTGATAACCCTGTGGCACTATTGGGTACATGCCCCCATACAAAAAGAAAGAAAAGGACCCAATATGTACACATATTATTTAAAACAGCCCTTTTTGTTGAAGCAAAGAAGTGGAAACAAAGTGAATGCCCATCAAAGAGGGAATAACTGAACAAATTATTTATATGATTGTAAGGGGACATTATTGCACGGTAAGAAATGACAAGAGGATCGGGTCTGGAGGAACAGCAGAAGGCTGATCTGAACTCATGTAGAGTGAATTGAGTAGAAGCAGGAGAATTTACACAATAACTACAGTAATGTAATAGAAAACAGTTCTGAAGACTTCACTCATCAATGCAGTGCCAATCTTGACTTCAGAAGTATGATCATTCTTGTGATCATGCTTAAATCATGTTTCATACTTTCTGACACAAAGATAAAGGAATAGCGGTACAGAATTGGAAATTAATTTTTAGGCATAGCTATTATATAAATTTGTTTTGCTTAACTAAATCAATTTCTTACTAGGGAAGGTTTCTTCTGATTACTGCTGTGGCTAAGGGAAAGATTAACTAGAGGAATGAGGGTAATTTAGGCAGATGGAGGCAAATGTGATACAAAAAAGAAAATAACATCAATGAATTTGATACACTTAATAATACACAGAAGAAGGCAGATGAAATTTTAGGAGACACAAGAGGGGACAAATTTGTTACTGTTGTTAAAAAAAAGTTTAAAGTTGAATATTCTAGCTTCTGTAAATTTAAATGTTCATGTTTCTTAATATTTAAGTTAGAAGCAGCTAAGTGGCAAAGTGGACAGAGTACTGGGCCTGGAGTCAGGAGGAACAGAGTTTAAATCCACCCTTAGGAAGTTATTAGCTGTGTGACCCTGGTCAATTTCCTCATCTTTAAAATGAGAATGCCAATAGTACTTACCTCATAGGGTTGTTGTGAATGAAATACTATTTGTAAAAACACTTAACATAGTGCCTGTCACAAAATAAACACTTAATAAATCCTTATTCCCATCTCTTTTAAGTTTATGATTTTCAAAATTTCAAAAAAAGAAAGAATATTTCACCTCTTTTCAAGAAAAAATCAGTAAAACAGTGTCAAGTTGAAGAGATTCAGCTCTTAGCTGTGGCCAGGGGACTCCACATTGCCTTCCCCCAACAGAATTATAATGTTAAAAGAATGATTCATGCTCATTAGGTTCTGGGATCAAGTGCTACTGCTCACCACTCAATGATGGTAGTAACAGTTTGACCCACTGCTCCACTCAGTTGAATTCAATTTATGAAGGATAAAGTGAGTACCACCTTTTAAGGACTTTGGATGCTGTGGAAAGGATCCCTGAACTACACAAGGAAGCTGGACTACTTATTTCTCAGATTCCTTTTCAACTCAAAGAATATATTTATTTCTATAACAAGTGTTTAACAATGTATAACGAGTGATATAAACTTGATAAAGATGTGGTCACTACCTCTCTCATTAAGGAAATGACACACTCATTGAACAATTAGGAAAAAATATGAAGTATTATTTGTACTACAAACAATAAATGTTATGGAAATTTCGGAGTAGGAAGATGCTAGTGTAGGACAGAATAGTCAATGAATGCAGGGCAGAAAAGGTGAGCCACAGCAGAAATCGTGCCTGCTAAACTTTATCCACACTCAGTCAATAGGCTCAACATCTGACTTAGTGCCCACAGCTTTCCCACAACTGCACATTTAATTTTTCATATTTCACACACTCCACAGCCTGTTCTCCAACTCTGCTTCTAAACCAGAAACACAGAACTTACAATGCAGGCAGTTAAAAGGAACCGAGAAAGGATCAGGAATCAAATTCATCAGGGGCTTAGGAAGGCACAGAGAAGAAAGAGAAGGGGGATGATAGTGGCAGCTAGCATTTACACAGTGCTTTAAGATTTGCAAAGCGCTTTACATAACATTTGTCTCATTTGAGACTCACAACTCAGTTGAGGTAAGTGCTATTATAACTCCTATTTTACAGATGAGGAGAAAGAGCACAGAGAAGTCAAGTGACCTTCCAGGGTCACAGGGCTAGTAATCCTAGGATCCTCCCCACTTAGATCCTCACTCTGCAATAACAATTGATATTTTTTTGGTGAATGTAGAGTAGGAATGAACGTATGGAAACTTAAAAGTTATTGGTTCTGTGTGAGAGACAATGGAAGCTGTTTTCAACAATCTGAAGGAAGGCCTACATATATGGACAGAGTAACACTATACTTCACTTTCCAAAATATGCTCAAATTCTTTTCTCATATTAACTACATTTCCATAAACCTGAATAAGAGAATTCCCACAAAATGTGAAAACAAGTAAATCAACAGCATACCCAAGCATTTCACAGTTCTGTCACCAACATTCCTTTACTATGCATGCTACTCACAATTCATTCCAATACACATTTGTTTCTGTATTCAAAAGCCCATTCTACCAAAATAATATCAAATACCTCCTATAATCATACCTGTGAAAATTATACTTGATGCAAACATTTGAATATTTTTCACTTCTGGTGCAGTGGTCTATTTATTTGTCAGTATGTTTGTTTGTTTGTTAAATCAGCTGTAGTTCCACTCACAGAAGCAACAAAAAGTGAAGGTTATGTAAACTCTTCCCTAATGTCACTTGTAATGTGCATTATAGGGCCCATTTAACAATTATTAGGATTCACTTCAGTGTCTAATTTGTGGTTTCTAGGGCACGTTATAATTTTTACAAATACATGAAGAAATATGACTGCTTCTTAGAATTTTCTAACTATAAGCTTCATTTATCCCCAATGGAAAATGTAAATCAATTAACAGCACTTGCTACAGAATATATACCTCCATAAATACATTTATACAGTATTCTATTCCTAATTACCTATGCCCTTCATAGTACATTATGATCTTTGTATATTAATTAGTTTACCACCCTTCCCAAAGAGAATCTGGTAGTACCTATGTAAAATTCAAAGGGAAAAAGCACTAAGAATCTTGGAATTCCCATTGCAGAGAATAACCCAAGGTCATCATCCTGGCACTGGAAACCTTCCTATGGAAGCAATGTAGTTTTAATTGCTTATTGTTTTATTTTTACCCTTAAAATATTCCAAGGTCTCTTTATATTTACCCCAATTATGACCTCATAGACAAGAATAAATCTTAGCCCCTTTGGTCCCATTGCACCTGGTATTACAGATAAGAGGGCTCTTTCACATGCCCCTGGTTAGCTGACCTTGAGTAAATGAGGAAATTTTCCAATCCCAGTACCAGTCCTGGAGTCCAGATCATTTGTCAAAGATAGGATCTCATGCCCACTATGTTCATTCAATGTTCATTGATACCAAAGTTTAGAACTTCAAGCAGATATTTAACATCTTACTTTCTACAAAGGAGGAAGCACATCTAACACATGACAAAGATAAAGGTGCCACACCATTACCCAGACTGGATGCAGGTCCATATGACCACAGCACCCTACTCCATATCAAGCTGTACAGAATATCTGCTAATAAATCTCTTTTCAGCATATTAATAGTTCTATATTGACTTTATTATTTCCCTGCTCTTCACTGTGGATGTTGGGTTACTCATTTAAAGACATTTCCCACCAGTGGAAACTGAAATGAGAAAAAGAAAATCAACAAGTCACATTTTAAAACTCAAAAGTTATACAGAATTCATTCTAACTACTCCAGTGAATGGACCTTATCATTCAATATGTATGATCTATTGTTGTTTTCTCCACAGAAAATGAAATTAAGCTATTCTTTTTCCCAAGCACTTAAGTTTCGTTGCCTTCTACTAAAACATATTTTCTGTATACAATGTAATTAAGAAAAACCACAACAGTTGTGTTTTGATTTTGTTTTTGTTGTTGAACGTTTCTAAAACTATTACTTCAAAGTTCCTTTTTTTTGGAGGGGAGTGGGAGTGGGAGTGGGAGTGGGAGGCAGAAGGATGAGGCTTTTTTCATTTTTTTAATCCATAAGATCTTTCCACTGTACTTAGTTTTCCTTTTATAAGGCTGAAATGAAGCAAAAAGCAATGGTGAGAAAAAGACTGAAGTCTTAAGTAAAAAATAGCTTTCATTGACAAATGATCTGGACCCCAGGACTAGGACAGGAAATTGTCTCTGTTCTTTGACTCAACTCACTGGAGCAAGAACAAGAAAGGAAATGCTCAACTCTTGGCAGTCTTTTCCTTTGGATGCATTCCACTGAATTGTGGCTTGAATGCTTCACTTTGGTCAGGAGTTAGAATGTCTATAGGAAGGTTTTATCTGCTTTAGGCACTTCCTTTTTAGGCTTTCAAGGGCTCCTTTATGACTTCAAAAACCATTCTTGGCCACAAGTGCCCTCTTTGCAACTCCTGATTGCTTCCTGTCTGTCCCAGGTTATCTACCGGACTTTTCTGAGTATATAAACTAATTTTTGTTTCCTTTTCATATACTTAGGGATTCAGTTTGCTATTCAGTACTGATTCTCTGAAAGATGCAATATTAGGTCTCTATCCTTTTGTCCCTTGAAAGTCTGTCAACTCAATTTATGTATAATTATTCCTATAATGTGCCCTTGTGTAGACTATGAAGCTTACTTCAGGAATATTTTGCATAAGATTTCATTTTATTTTTTTATACAGGAAAAAAAAATAGGATAATAGACCTTGAGATGGAAGGGACCCTAGAGGTTAACTAACTAGTCCACCCCTCTTATTTTACAGATAAGAAAACCAAGGCCTAGAGAGGTTAAGTAATATTTACTCAAGGTTAGATAGGTAATAATTGTCAGAGCTGAAATTCAGCAGGAAGCTGATGACTCAAAAGCCTACACATTCTTTCCACCACACCAGGATTCCTTTCTATGATTCAGTTTATATCTTTTTAGCATTAAAATTGTTTAAGTATGTTCTGAATGGTAATTATTGCTGCATTATTATATAAGTCCAACTTGATCATAATGCATTTTTCAAATTGTTCAAACCTTCTTTGTTAGGATTTTAATTTTTTTTAATTAATATTCACCATTGATGCTGCTATGTAGCTACCTTCTTTTGCTTCATCCTTCCCCACTTTAGGTATTAGGGATATATTTGGGGTTTTTGAGGGAAAGGGAATTTGATAGAGTGCTTTCTCAATTTTTGAGAATAATTTGTTTTGTAGAGATATTAATTATCCTTTATGTTTGGCAGAATTCTTGGCCATGTGATATGAGAAATCTTAAAAACAAGAGTATCCCAAATTATGTCAATAAATTTGAGGGGAAAACTAATATTCCTTAATGCTAAAATACTTAAAATCATGTGTGTCAAAGGATCTTTTAAAAAATGATGAAAAGTCTCTATCTAAAACCACAATTAGTATTATATGTAATAGAAAAACACTAGAAACTTTACCAATAAATAAAATAATAAAGTAAGGATGTTCCCTTTCCCTGCTGCTGTCTGTATAGTTCTAGAACCATTAGCAAATAAATAAGAAATGATAAAATAATTAAAAGTATAAAAAAAGCAAAGAAGAAAAATTAACATTCCCCATTTGCTGAGCGTATGATGAGTTACCTGGAAAATCTTAAGGGTTCAGCAAAGAAGCTAATGTGATAATTAAGTTTCAGCAACGTTGAAGACTAAAAACCACCAACCACCACTCCCAAAACCACCCCATTGCTATAAGAGTAATAAAATAAAAAAGGGAATAAAAATAGCGGAACTCTTATTCAAAATAAGTGCAAAGTACAGAAAATACCTGATAATCAATTTGCCAAAGAAATAGATGACTCAGTGACCATAATTGGGGTGTACAACTATAACAAAAATGATGATAGAAAAAGCAAATTACACAGATTTACTCCTACACTAATCAAACTGTCAAAGGGACACTTTCAGAAGTAAACAAATTGACAAGTCATTTGGAGAAACAAAGAAATCTAGATTATACGGGAAAATAATTTTTTAAAAGGTAGGAAAAAAGGAGAATACCATTCAGACAAACTATATTGTGAATAATCATTAAAGTATTTGGCATTGGTTTAAAAAAATAAACTACAAAAATAATCAGAAATAACTTAATTCAATAACCCCAAAATACAATTTACTTAATTAAAATCCCCCAAGTTATCAAGAACACGGAAAGCGAAAATTAGGCTTAGGTCAACATCTTACACCATATTTTGGCGTACTCTGCTGAGGAGGGGCTGTCTCTCCTGGAACAATTTCAGGAGTGTCCCTGACAAGTTTCCCACCTCCATCTACTCAGGATATAATAGCTTCTAGTACAGAACTCATTATCTAGATACATGTTCCTGCTGCCATTACAATACATACTGCTTGAAGGCAAAGGCTGTTTCTGCCTTTCTTTGTATCGGCATTGCTCAGGCCAGTGCCAGTCACGTAGGAAACACTTAATAAATATTTGTTGACTGACTGATAGGCCCTGTCAGAGCTTTAGCTTCCTTCCTATAACCTTTGATAACTCAGGATCACCCCATACCATAATGAAATATCTTACAGTAACTAATACAATAACATTCTATTAACTGTCATATTATAAATTGATGACTCTATCTATTACTATTTTTGAAGGATTGAACAGATGTGCTCTGACTCCAAGCCCTGTCCTAGGTTTTCCTCTCTTTCTTTATAATCTCTCTCAGTGATCTCATTAGTTCCCATAGATACAACTATCATCTTGATACAAGTATTCACCAAATCTTTTTACAAAGACTTTATCACTCTCCCGAGTACTATATCTCCTGTTGAACATCTCCACCTGGATTTCTCTTAAGTACCTCAAAGTCACCATATCCAAAACCAAACTTATCTTTCCTCAAAAACCTACCACGTAAGCTGATTTCCCTGTTTTGGGGGAGGATACTGCCATTCTTCTAATCACTCAGGTTTACAAATTTGGGTGCTTATTTGACTCTCCACACTTACTTATGCCACATATCAAATCAGTTGCCAAGTCTTCTCTTTTCTATATCTTCAACATTTTTTGCATTTATTCCCTTCTTTCCACTCATCTGTAGCTAAGGCCCTCATTACTTCTCTGGACTATTGCCATAGCATCCTTATTGGTCTTCCTACCTCCAATTTTTTCCCTTCTCTAATTCATCCTCCACACACCTGCAAAACTGACCCTGCAAATACACAGGTCTTACTTTCTTATTCCTTGGCTCATGTGGCAGAATCAGCAAAATTCTGACTGCTACTGTG
>NW_027187172.1:19085-33333 GCF_028583685.1 Petaurus breviceps papuanus
GAAGGAAGGAAGGAAGGAAGGAAGGAAGGAAGGAAGGAAGGAAGGAATTATCCCCATTTTACATTTGAAGAAACTGAGACAAACAGGTTAAGTGACTTGCCCAGGGACATCCAGCTAATAAATATCTGAGACCAGATATGAACTCAAATCTTCTTCACTCCAGGCCTGATACTCTATCCATTGTGCACTGAGTTCCTGCCTACTTGCTGGCTCGGGAGCCTACATACACACACCACTATAATCTGATTAGCTATCACCTTCACACTGATCTGGAAACTGATTTGGAAGTCTATTGCATACCACTCCCTTCTCTAGTTGGCTGGGAAAAAAAATATCCTTTTGGTAAGTCCTTTTTGGACCAGGTAGTTTTTGAAGAGACTACCCAAAAAGAGGGTTAGGGTTGCTCTGGAGACCCCAAAATACCAACACACTGGGTCCTGCCAAATGACTTCGACTCAAGTCTTCTCTCAGCCAAAGAAAAGCAAAGTTTATTAAAAGTTTGCTTGTATTAGACACAAAGTCTGTTCTAAGTCATTCTATGGCACTCACACACAAGGAGGGAAGATGGGATCTTATATACAGAAAGTTGTGGGAGGAATCTAGGGGAGGTCTAGAGGAGGAGTTTGGGGAGGGTCTTCAGGAAAAGTCAGATCAGGTCAATGAGTGATTAAGGGTGGGAAGTTGCTGGAGGCTACCTGGAGCTGACAGGCAATGGTGGGCTAGGACAGTTCAAGGGTGGATTGATATTTTGATAGGCTCAAGGGTGAGAAATAGATGGACAATGGAGGGCTAGGCTAGTAACAGTGGTCTGGGCCCAGCCACAGTGTAAGGCTTATGGCCTCATGCAAATGCCTCATCAAATAGGATGATTTAATGGGGTTCCCAGAGCCTGCACCTCATCAGTTTTTGCATTAGTTTTCTTCCCCCCTTCCTAAAGTGAAATCAGTAGAATCAAGGTTGCCACATAATTTATTTGGACAGGTATTTTGCAGCCAAATGAAGGAATTCAAATAGGTGGGGGAAACTCATCAAGTCGCCTCCTCATTTTAAATTTAAGCTCAGAGAGCCCTCATTCTAATTGAAGTAGTGAGTGCCCATAATTTAGCTCAACAGGCTTCAGTGACTATCCATTACCTCCATGATAAAATACAAAGTCCTCTGTTTGGCACTTAAAGCTTTTCACAATCTGCCTTCAACCTATCTTTCCAGACTGATTACACATTACTTACCTTCATGCACTCTACATTCCAACCAAAATGGCCTAACTTGCTACTTCATATACAAAGCATTCGATCTCTGGTCTCCCTGCCTTTGTACAGTCTGATCCCCGAGTTCTTCCTCTACACCTTTGGCTCTTGGGACATCTCTAGCTCTTTACAAGGCTCAGCCCAAGTAGCTCCATCTCCAGAAGCATCTCCCAATTCCCACCACGCCGTCACTGCCACCCACCCCCTTATGTTTCTATGACATGAAATTTGTGTCTTCATAACATATTTATTCACTACCAATAGAAAGGAGCTTCTCGGATGACTGTCTCACATGTATAGTAGGCAGAACTTATTAATTTCTTCCCCTGACCCAACTCATCCCTAGAATCAATTTCCCCATTATTCCCAAGAGCACCACCATTATTTCACTCTCCCAAGTTTGTAACCGAGCATTAGCTTTGATTCTTCTCACCTAACATTGTTAATCAGTTGTCTTCTACATGAAGCTCTTTGTGGTTCCCACACCCACACCCCAACAACTAGAGTTCTTGCTTTCCTAACAAAATTGCATCTAACTACTTTGCATTTTTCTGTATATCTATCTTCCTACCTACCTACCTACCTACCTATCTATAGTCAACTTAATAGTACATAAGCTCTTTGAAGGCAAAGATTTGTGGAATTTTTATTTGTGTCCCCAGGACTAGCACAGTGCCTGGTGCATCATAGATGTTGAATAAATGCTTCTTAATTGAGTCCTTCTTTGAAAGGCACTTAATAAATGTGTGTTGATAAGTTTAAAACTACTTACACATTTATTCAGACCTACATTCACTGATATTTATATAACGCACTAAAGATTACAAAGCATTTCACATGCTTTCATGTAATCTTTCTAACAAGTCTAATGAACTAGATATTTCAAGTATTATTATCCCCATATTACAAATGAGAAAATTGAAGGGTTTAAGTAAATTCCTTTTTTTTTTTTTGCTTTATTTTGGAGGGGGTAAGGTAGAGCAATTGGGGTTAAGTGACTTGCCCAAGGTCACACGGCTAGTTTTGTGTGTGTGTGTGTGTGTGTGTGTGTGTGTGTGTGTGCATGTTAAGTGTCTGAAGCCAGATTTGACCTCAGGTCCTCCTGACTCCAGGGCAAGTTCTCTATTCACTGTGCAATCTAGTTGCCCAAAAACACCATTATTTGAGGTATAATTTGAACCTTGTTCCCTCTTAGAGTCAAATAATCTCTGTACTACCTTTTTAACATTAAAATAAAACAGTAAATGTAGAAATACATGCCTGCCCATAGAAACCTAAAACTTTAGAGACAATTGTGACCTTTGGAAAAGGATATCTATGCGCTCATTTTATAGCCACTTCAAGTATAATTATAGTCAATTTTCCTAGAGACTAACCTACTCCAGCATGCAGTGTGGAGGTAGGAGTCTTAAAAGCTAGTTTTTATACAAAAAAAAATGATAGAGGAAGGCCTTATTATGTCCTGCTAGAATCCAGAAAGATTCAATCTGTGAACTCATGGATATTAATATTTTCATTCATGATTGAAAGGAGATAAGGATTTATTTTCCCAGAAGTTCTCACATATAAAATAACGGCAATTATGATAGCAGCCTCAAGGTACTGAACACATAGCAGTAGGAACTCCTATTTGTATAGAACACTAGGATTTATAATAAACTCCCCTCAAAACAATCCCAGAAAGTAAGTAGTGTAAGTATTATTCTCCTCATTTTACCAATAAGAGTAGGGTATAGAGAACTTAAGTGACTTATACAAGGTCTCACAACAAGTAAATGGAAGAATTGGGCACAATAGCACTTCACTTGAGTCTATGCCCAAAGTTCTTTCCACTGCATGACACTATCTCAACACTGCTGTCTGTCCTTCATTCTCAAAGGGGACCATGACATGAGGGAGGTGATGCCATGATATGTACATGAATTGAAATTAATTGATGTGAAAGATCTGATTGTAAAGAACTATCAATAGAGCTCGGGTGATAAGTAGTAAGAAGTAAGGAATTTGGGGAGTTGGTACAAAGTAGAATTAGAAGGGAAGCGGATTTTTCTTTTAGATTTTTTAGATTTTTAGATGCAGAGGTCACAAAAAGAAAAAAGAAAACACTATGGTATATAACAGATTTTGTTGAAGGGCAAGCTGTCCCACATCTTTTCCTTGTCCCAGAATAAAAAAAAATTCCATAGAAAGAAAACACTGGTAAAGAGAGAAATAAATTGTGCAAAACTTAAAGTAAGCTCCTCTCTAAGGAGCCAAAATGAAGCATTCGACTATGTTTCCCTTATGAAAGAAAAGTGATAGATTATAGAGGCAAGAGAAGGAACTTGAAGAAAGATAACAAAAGTTCTTATTTTCCCTGCCAGAATGAAAAAAATAAAAGCAAGAGAAATGAGGGCTATATAAACATAGGAAAAAAATGCTTATGAATGTGTATCACTGAATCTAAATAAGCTTTTAGTTAAATGTGTTCACTTACAAATGTAAATGTGTATTAGGAAAGTGGGAAGGAAAGAGAGAAAGAATGTTTGGCATGAGAATGCTATGTCTTTGTTAGAAATTTAATGGTGCAGTAACATTCTTACTAGTCTTAAAAACTAACAAACATTCTTTAATAGATTGTTAAACATCATAAAGCTTGTCATTCATGGTCAGACAGAAGTGACGGAATAAAAGTGGATAATGAAACTTTTATCATGTAACAACAATGTTCCCATTTCCTCAGATTATTGAGTAAAATTAGATAAACAATTATCACAACAAGGTTAAGGTAATTCAATGGAGAAAGCAAGAAATTCTGCAGGCTTCCGTTTATATTCCTTTTATAGCTACAAAAATCAGAACTCATTTTTCTAATCATTCAATCGGGTTCTAAACAACAAAACATTTATTCTGGGTTTAACAATCTGAAACAACTATAGCGACCACTGAAGTCAATGGTTCTGGGTAAAAGCAAAAGATAAAAATATGGAGCAATATTTTTCTTACATTAATTCAATGGGAATAAAAACCAAAGCAGTGAAATGTCAAAGGCCATAGAATCAATATACTGTAAAAGAATACTCCTTTTACAAACCAGTTTCATAATTTGGCATTTAGGTTACATTTTGACTTTCCCAGGTTAGAGTAGGGTACAGAAAAATTTGGACCTAAAAATGTAAGACATATGGTCTTGATTGCCTTTTGCAGTTAAGTGAGAGTCCAGTGTAAAGAAAAGGTTTCTAAGTGCCAGATTGCAAACCAGGTTTTTATGTGAAACTCTCTAATAAAATAGCAGCAGATGTTTCTGTGGCTATTAATTTGTTTGGGACATTTTTGGTACGTTCATTTTAAATCAAATGTTGTCCCTTCCCTACAAACAGCAACCTTCTCTGGGGGAGAGTGGAAAAGTAGGTAAGGGTGGAGAAGGGGAAATGAAGTTTTAACTTAACAATGTTATAATAATTTACAAAATTAATATGAAAATTTATTCTAGATCCCCTTTTTCAACAATGCATTAATAAATGAGAATTCTGATAAAAGATGACTTTCAATATTTTTTCCAAAAGTACATGGAGAAAGTCATTGGATAACAAAATTGTATTCAATATCAGGCACTTGGTTAAAGCATCAATTGTTCTTGGTTTGCCATCTTTAATTTGGAAAACAGACCTCCAAACGTTGTATTACAAACCTCTATCCAGAAAAAATCTGAGTATGCACTTCTAACATATGCTGATTAATATATCTGTGTGCTTTTGTTTGTGTGAGAGAAACTCTGTGTGTGTGTGCAAGTACATATACATATACAGACAAAACATATACAGGACAGTCAACAGGTTGAAGGTGCAAAACTTGAAGTCAACAAGACCTGGTTCCAAAACCTGCTGCTGAAATTAGGAACTTGTTTAATATTCTGTCCTCACTGTCCTCGTATATAAAATAACACAGTTGGACTAAATGGATTTTCAAGATCCTTCTGGCTCTAAATCTATGTTCCAATGTTCATCTATGGCTATAAATTCAACTTATTTCTTTTGTAAAAATAGATTTTTCCTGATATTTCTTGTTTATTCATCATCTACATTCCTCCTTCCCCTAACCACCACTATCCATAAATACTGAGGTTCTTAACTTGGCCATGGACCCATGGATAGATTTCAGGAGGTTCTGCGCATGTGGAAAAAATACAATTTTATTTTACTAACTTTTTACAGAAATTTAGTATTCTTCAATTATTGAAAAACATTTTTTTTTGCTGAAAAAGGATCTATAGGCTTTACCAAACTGTCAAAGGGGTCATAAAAAAATGGTTAAAATTTCCTACCTAACAACAAAGATTTAAAAAAAAAAAAAGGAAAAAGAAAGTTTAAAAATCAGCAAAATATGTAGTTTGGTTTATTTCATTGCTCATTTTAATGGTTGCCATAGCTCCAAAAGTTGCCTCATAAAAGATGAGTACCTCCAAATGGAAGCAGTGCATCCATTGTTGGTGTGCTTACTAAATCATGCTAACCATTTCTTGATCCTATTCACCAATTATACAAAAAGGTTGTGTTTTCTTTTTTAACCTTGGCTAATAAATTTCCATCTTCCCTTATGTCAATGAGTCTTTCTAGCTAATCCAAAAGTATTAAGCTTCTTAAGTAAGATCATAAAGCTAATGAACATCATTTGGAAGATTCAGGTTAGAAAAATCTGTTTCCAAGTTTTCTTAAACATGCAAATATGAGTTTTTATAGATGACATACAACATTTTCAACAACAGATCACATAAATATTGAAATATGTCTAAACATCCACTTTCAAAATCCTTCCTCCATAGCATGAGTGTCTTTCAAAAAGCATTAAATTTTCATTCATTGAAATATCACCCTTACCTTATATCTAAGATATACAGGAAATTAACAAATATATAACTCCAAAATCAAATCCCTAATGGATAACAGTTAAAACATATGAGCCAACATTTGTGGAAAAAATTCAACTATCATGAACCATATGAGAAGTTGCTCCAAATCACTACTAAGAGAAATGCAAAATGAAACTCTAAATTGGAAAAGATGAGAATAATCAAGGTAGGAGGGGCTGTGAAAAGAAAGACGCACTAATGCACTGTTGATTCTGATGTGAATTGTTCCACCTTCTCTAGAAAGCAGTTTAAAATTAGGCTAACATAGTAGAGTCATTAAAATGTCCATACTCTTATTCAGAATCAGCTAAGCAGGATGACAAGGTGGATGGATCACTGGACTTGGATTCAGGAAGTCCTGAGTTGAAATCTTGCCTTGGATATCGTCTGTTTGACCCTGGGCAAGTCATTTAATCTTAGCCTCAGTTTCCTCAAATGTATTGGGGGGGCAGGAGGGGTTAGCTCTAATGCCCTGTCCATCTCTAAGTCAAAGTTCCCATTGTCTTAGTACCAGGCATATGCTCCAAGAAAATACAAGTAGACACAAGGGAGCAACATGAAATAAATAATTATAACAGGATTTTCTGTAGTAACAAAGTCCGCTATTTCTATCTTAACACTTGTATGTTAATATAATTTGTTCTTTTAATAATCCTATTAACTTTATCTTATGCATTTAAAACCATTATTCTGGGAAGAGAGTCCATAGGCTATACCAGATTACCAAAGCAATTAATGACACAAAATAATTTTAAAAACCTGCAGTCCACAGGAATCACTGGAATTTACTGATTAGGGAAATGGCATTGTCATACCTGTGCTTCTGGAGAATTACTCTGATTGCTGTGGAGATGATGGATTGGAGAAGGAAAAAGGCTTGAAGCCCTTCAGAGACTATTATGATAATACAAGGGAGAGATGCTGAAGCTTGAAATAGAGTGGGGTCTGTGCCGATGAAGAGAAAGAAGCAGATACAAAAGGTGTAGTGCAGTAGAAGCAGCGATGGGATATGTGTGTGTAAGGGAGAGAGAGTAAGGAGCTGGTGAGGGATGCGTGGTGCAAATCTGTTTTCCACAGAATTGGGGAAGTTTGAAGGAAGGGAGTCAGTCTGGGAAAAAAGGAAAGATGCCCCATGTAGTCTAAAACCCATTCATGCTTTCTCATCCTATGTAAGTCACTCTGGCTCACTGAAATTATACAGTTGGGGTGGAAAAGAATGGGGTTTCTCTTACTAAGAGGTCACTTACTGCCTTAAAACCCAAGTACTTCCTCAGTCATGAGAAGATCTGGGGAATAAAATAGTATGTGGATATGTGAAAAGTAGGGGATTTTCCCAATAGCACCTGTCCCATTACAGCAGATGGGTCAATGTTAGGCTGTAACTACCCAGGGGGTCCATAATGACTGACAGTGAACAGAAAAGCCTGAGGTTTACGCAGCAGAGAAAGAGGGCAGAGTTGGGGGGTAGTGGGCCATGACAGGCTGTAGTGAGAACAATACCCTAAGTCCCAGGTCTTGCCCTGTGTAGTTTAGGCTACTTCTTTTCTTTAAAAGGCACTAAAACTATCCCATTTAGATTTAATCAATTCAGATCAGGACTCAGGCTGTTGTCACTTGAATATCACACTTCTGATCACAGACCAGCAGCATGCAAATACAAGCAAAAGGAAGCCGCATTCAGGCCCTCGTATAGGGGAATAGAAAAGGGCTCCAGCAGTCACGGTCCTTCTCCTACAATATGGGAAACGGGGGCAGTGTTACCTAAGGCCTTGGCATAGAGTGGTAGAGCTCAGACCCTGACAAAGGGGGAGGAATGTTAATGGTTGGCAAAGAGAGGAGGAGGCAGGTCAGCGCAGTAGCCGACGGTGCAGCAATTCCCATCAGCACTGGCAACAGGTACAGTGCAGGTTACAAGGGCAGTAAGCTTCTGTGAAGAATGAGGAAGGGGTCTGAGTCCCTATGGCAGGAAGTGGTGATGTGGGCTCCAGCAGAATGGGACCTAACACAGGCAGTTAATGAAAGCAGGGTCAAGGTAGCAATTTTCCTTCTATAATTCTGGAACTGATGGGACCCCTCGATATCACTGTAGAGGTACCAACAAAAGATCCATCAGTCACTGGGTAACTCTTCTGGCAGGATTTGGAGAACCAAGGGGCAGCATTATTGGTATGTGTTTTAATTTCTGGCATCAGGCAGAAGGTGAAGCAGTCTGCCAGGCCTCTGCAGAAGAGTGGTGGTGGTAAGGGGTAGCCCTTAAAAATATCTAAAGTGGAAAAAGCTTTGGTATCGTCTCCATGAGGCTCCCAGAATCTGGGGCAGGGGGGAGTGGGGACGGAATCATCCTGGCAGATGGCCTAGGGAACATCAAATAGGCAGTGGCTGATTCCATCTCAGGCTGACGACCAGCATACACCACAGTGCTGGGAAAGACGGCACACCAAAAGGTAGTAACTCTTAGCTGCATTGCTACAGATAACCTTGACCTGTAATAGGAAGGAATTGTCATCATCTGTGCTGCTGCTGCTCATCAGCACTACTTTACACTGGGAAACTCACTGGAAACTACAAAGACTAAGCTTCATCTGTAACACGGACCAAACTGTGAAGATCTAGTTGCAGTCCTTCCTAAGGGCAGAGGTAAAATTTCTTGTCTTTGGGATTTCTGTTCTTTCTTCTTGAATATTAAGGCCCTCCAAGGGGCTTGATACATCCCTGTGTTTTGTATTTTCATTTGTTCTGTTTAGTTTTCATTTTCCTTCTCTATTAATTACAATGCCAGGCTTCTTGTATCCACCTTCCAATATCCCCAATCATCACAAAAGTCAAGGATATCCAACAACAGCCTTAAACTTTTAATTCATGAAAGGTCTTCTAAAAGGACCTTTAGGACAGGGCAAGGTCTCCTATTCCACATAACTTATACGAGTTCTTTTCCTGGGTATTGAAGTTGTTCTTGAGACTGGATCAGGGGAGTGGGGCTTCTGCCTCTTGGCGGGGAGGGGCAATTGGGCTTAAGTGACTTTCCCAAGGTCACACAGCTAGTTTTTTTGTTTGTTTGTTTGTGGTAAGCGTCTAAGGCCAAATTTGAACTCAGGTTCTCCTGACTCCAGGGCCGGTGCTCTATTCACTGAGCCACCTAGCCACCCCCCTTCTGCCTTTTGACAGAGCTTCTTGGTCATTTGAATATAAAGAAGGTCTAGAGTCAAAGAGGATGCAGCTCAGGCTTCTGACCACAAACGACAGGAACGTCAGGGGAAGGCAAACAATAATCAACTAAATCAAAGATATATCAAAAATAACATGGAGTATTATTTCCATACCATGGATAAGTTAACTCAGTTTTATTGATTGTTAGATAGGCTCCAAGTATGTCATCTTGTTCCACTCTCAAACCTGGTACCAACCTGGTCAAAGCCAGGCCTAACCTACCACAAAGGTAGAGTAGATGGTGGGATTATGTTTGGAGACAAGTCCCATGATCAGTCTCCATGACACAACTTTCCATCCTCTGATTACCTGTTTGTACATCCCCATGGGACATTTAAATAGACTCTACAGATATATGTTCCCTCCTTTGGAGACCACTGCTGTAAAGGACTACAGAGTTTATCCCGCTTCTGTGAATTTCAGTATAAAATTTTCACATTTGGAAGGAACCTTCCTCCTTCTGAATTCCCATAACAAGGTTTATCTCTTTCTGTCATATTATATTTTTATTCTGGAATAGTTACTCTACAGAACTGCATATGTTTATGTGCAGAAAAAATATATACATATAGAATTACATATATATATATTCCCCCTTCTACCTGCTGGGCTATTTAAAACTACAAAAGTTGGGACCAAGTTTTATTTATTTATTTTTTAATCTTCTCTAAGTAGTAACTTGAACAAAGCATGTTACTTAACAAATGACAGGATGAACTGAATAAAAAGTAATGTTCTAAGAGAAGTTTATATTGTCATCTCTCAATGATATGATACTGGGCTAGGTTGCACAGTGAATAGAGAACCGGCCTTGGAGTCAGGAGGAGCCGAGTTCCACACGTACTAGCCTAGACTTTGGGCAAGTCACTTAACCCCAACAGCCCTCCCAAAAGCAAAATAATAATAATAGTAATAATAATAATAAATATGATACCCACATTCCCACTATTTAGACACTCTCTCTAATTAAATTTTTCCAAAAGACAAAAAAAACAAAAACACCAAGAAAATAGCTTTCCTGGACATAGACCCATTAACTGATAAAAATCTTTTACCCCATGTAGCTGAGTAGGATGTATTATATAGTAATACCAAAAACAATAATTTATAAATCACCTCCTTTCTCAGGTACTTTCATTACTTTTTAAGAGTATTCTAAAAAGCATCCCAAATACCTACAACTCGCTGAAATTGTTTTGACAATTTCTCCTAGAATATCAAAATGATTACGATTTCAATTTTCTTTCTAAACCAAAGTTCAACAAAAGCCACTTCCATTGTTTTTAAAGTTGCCTATACTAGTGTGATTAAAAGCCAAAGTTTTAAAACCTAATGGAATTTTCTATAAACATCCTGTTAAATGAAACAGGTTTGCTTTTTATGGTACTAAAGTCAACTAATAAAGCACAGAAACCCACACAAGGCTGGGCTCAGTGGCTACTCATTTAGGCATTTTGCCAACCTAAGCATTGCTTCAGTACATAGGTACAACTAAGACAAACACTGCTCTAATGGGGGTCCATTATCTACTACAAGAATGATGTAGAAAATACTAGACCTTAGAGAATCAAATGAATTCCCATTCCATGTAATTGTTAACACATTAAAAAAAAAAACCCTGTGTTTTGTGTCTGAGAAGAATATAGTAACAGCAACAAAAACAGTTAAATAATATCACTTGTTTTTCCCTGAGAAGTTATTGTTCTGTTTTAAATACCTAATCTCATGCTTCTAAGTAGACTTTTAAATTGAATGTAATTTAGAACTGGAAGCTATCTGGGAAATCATCTCATCTATCTCCTTTATTTTTCAAATGAGAAAACTGAAACCCATTAAAATGAGCTTACTTATCCAAGGGTTGCACAGCTAATTCATGCAAAAGTTAGATCTAGTGCCCATGTTTCCTGAATTACAGGCCTGTGGTCCTGTCCACTAAGCCATTCCCTAACTTGTGACTGAAAATTCCACTCCAAAAAACTGTTAAGAAAATATACCTCACTCAACTTCTTGTAAAAATTGAGGGCTAGGGGTGGCTAGGTGGAGCAGTGAATAGAGCCCTGGCCCCGGAGTCAAGAGGCCCTAAGTCTCAAAATTCAGAACAAAAGTAGTATTTTAGGGAGCAAGTTAAGAGCCATAGAAAATTTGGATTTTATTAAAGTGGCATTACATCTTTCACTACGTTGCTTGCAGTTATAAATTGCGTTTTATGTTGCAGACACATGGTCTAAAGCTCTTGCAGATGTGATAAGAAATATTCAAATTCACAAGAAAATACACTGCAGGGTAATGTAGTACATTGAGTCCATGCTAGTGCACTCATTGAAGCACTCAGTTCACTTTCATTACGTGGTCATTAAAATTTGGAAATGCCCTTCCATGATTTACATAAAGATAACTTCATGTATAATATAATCTCATCATTAATCTCTGTTGATATTTCTTTCACATTGGTTCTATTGACAAAATACACAAAAACACAGGATATACTAAATACAATGATCAGCCATGTTTCCAGAGAACCAATTATCAAGATTTACATCTACCTCATGAAAGAGAGATGATAGATTAATATGCAGAATGACACAATTAGACACATTTTGGCATGATCAACATAGTTATTTATTTTGATTAACCTTTAATTTTTTTTGGAGGGGGGAAGGCAGGGCAATTGGGGTTAAGTGACTTGCCCAATGTCACACAGCTAGTAAGTGTTAGGTGTCTGAGGCCGGATTTGAACTCAGGTCCTCCTGACTCCAGGGCTGGTACTCTATTCATTGTGCCACCTCATTGCCCCTAATTATTAAATTTAAAAAAAATAAATATTTTTCTTTTTTCCCTACTAGCAGTGGGGAAAGTTGGAAGAAAAAAATAAATGCCTCATATTTATTTTTTTTTAATTAAGGACTAGATTCTAAACTTCTAAGAATTCTACTTTCTGGTTCTCTCTTTCTCTCGGCCTTACCATTCTTGTTATAACTTTTTAAACTTCCTAAAGGGATGAGGATGGGGCCACCTTCCCTCTACCTTGAAAGAATGGGTTGACTTCAAGCACATGGCAGAGAGCACATTGTCTACCTACAAAAGTCTTAGCCTGGGTCTTTCTTTACCTTTTGTTTCTTCTCTGAATATAGATGACTGAGCAGTAATCCTTTAAAGGTCATCTCCAGGCATGTAGTCAACCTTGTGAGTTCAAGAGCTTTTCCACTCTAGAACAATCAGTTGGTGCCAGCTGTCCTTTGGGAGTAGGAAACCCATGGAAACTATTCCAGTGCTTGTTAACTACTGGAGAAAAGACAGGTGGCTGAAACCAACCTCTGAGACACCGACCTGTAGGGATTCCTTTGTACAGCGTGAGATGAAGTAAATGTGAAATGCAGTTTTAAGAGTTCCATAAAATGCTTCATGTTTTAAGTAACAACCTCCTCAGAGGGCACAACAGTAATTATGCTATAACCACTGCTCTAAGTCTGTGTTAACACACACTTTTGAGTCAGCTGTACAAACATATCTTTTATACAAAGGAAGTAAATAACTGGCCTATACCTGATTTACATTATACGTTGAGTAGTTTTCTATTACCCCCTACCCTTTTAGGAAAAGTGTAGCCATGAGTCAAAGTAATTTTCCTTGGGGTTCTGGAATAGAAGTATAAGGAGCCAAAGAGTTAGAGAAAAAGAGCCTGAACTCTCTGTCCAGAAGCCAGGTTCCCTAAGATGAAAGTCGATCCACATACATGGCTCCAGAGCTGTCAGGTACTCCTTAGTGGATAAAGAGAAGAAAAACATCCCAGTTTCCCTGAGTCCTAACTGTTACTGATACAAAGGAACCATGACTGCTACTGAAACAAAGAAATAAAGATGATATAAAAATATTAAATATCAATAAATTTTCTTAAAAACAAACAAATTATGAACACAAACATTTGAAATTCATTTTTTGAAGGAAAAAAACTTCCCTCTCTGAAAGGGGTAGGGGCAATCTCATTTTATCAATTTTCTGTGGAAATATCTGCATTTTTATGCTACATAGAGAATAGCACTGAAGGCAAAGGTGGAGAAGTTGCCTTTTCACATAAGAAGCAAAGGCTTGACAATCAGTAGATAGATAGAAAGATAGATAGATAGATAGATAGATAGATAGATAGATAGATAGATAGATAGATAGATAGATAGATAGATGGATAGATAGATGGATAGATAGATGGATAGATAGATGGATGGATAGATGGATAGATAGATGGATGGATGGATGGATGGATGGATGGATGGATGGATGGATGGATGGATGGATGGATGGATAGATAGATAGATAGATAGATAGATAGATAGATAGATAGATAGACAGACAGACAGACAGACAGATATAGATATATTTAAATTTAACTAGATCTACTACCAAGAAAACAAAAAGGTTGCTTGGATAGTCTTCGTTCTAAAGTATTTCTCTCACAATAGTGGAAAATAATTCTGTTGCCAGCTAAAGACCTGGAGGACCCAACTTCTTAACAGAGAGTTGACTCCTATGCTGAAATCAACCCTTATAATTGATAGGCTTATAAGATAGAAATGCAATAAGTTTAAATCAACAAACCATTTATTAAGTGCCTTCTGTGTGCCAAGCACTTGGGAAACAAAGACAAAAAATTAAACAGTCCCTTCTGTGGAGGAAGATGAAATATGATTAATGATTCAGCATATTAATTGTGACTTATTATTTATGGCTCATAACATAATAATAAATCAAATCCTCAGTATTGCTCATCCTGAGCTGGCAGAATCACTGTATCCCGTCTGTTGTCAATTATGTCATCAAATTCAGAACCATAAAAAGTCTACAACCACCTTAAATAGCATTTCAAATGACTCTT
This sequence comes from Petaurus breviceps papuanus, assembly GCF_028583685.1. NCBI lineage: Eukaryota > Metazoa > Chordata > Mammalia > Diprotodontia > Petauridae > Petaurus > Petaurus breviceps. The sequence goes on from NW_027187172.1 coordinate 33,295, forward strand.
ACACAAGATTTCCTTTATGTCATTCAAATCTGAGAACGA
>NW_027187173.1:0-25203 GCF_028583685.1 Petaurus breviceps papuanus
TTTTTTTTTGGTTTATTTGTTTGCTCATACTTTCAACCTATTTCTTGATTTTGGATTTTATGTTAGTATTGGACTCTGTTCACTCCTGAGGCAGATCTCTGGCCTGATATTTTCTGTACTTTTATGCCCCTTCTCTTTTTTTCACAATTCAGTCATGGAGCCTGCAGTTTTTCAGTGCTCCTTAATTGGTGTGATCCAGGGAGAGGTCTGTTCACTGCCCTCCTGATTGGAGCTCAAATTCCTGAACCAAGTTTGGGTCTGTTGGCTTGTGTATGGTTGAATTTCAGCAGACTGCTGCTGGACTCAGTCACTAATAATTTTCAAGGAGGTTCTGCAGGTTCAGAGTGACTGAACTGTGGCTCCTCTTTGGTCTTGGAGTTTTGTTTTGTTTTGTTTTGTTACAGATAATAGCAAAAAAAAAAAGTTATTGGAATTGATTACACGCTTTTGTTTCATTCTATGGTGATCTGTGGTTATAAAAGAGAGAACTTAGAGTTCATAAATATGAAATTGATTTAAGTTCAAATTTGATCTTGTTAGAAGAAATATGAAGTTCCTTTTTAAAGATTACCTGAAATTACCATTTTAAAATCACAGGATTACAATCAAGTAATGTAGAAGAGCTTCCCTAGACCTCTACAAATCTCTGCCTAGCAATTTGTCTTCCTGTGGCAGTTATATCAGATTATATTATTATGTCATGACATGGACTCTATCTTAAGACTTTTGGTATTTTCTCTTTTGACTTTTCAAAGATCATAAAAATGTAGCTGTCTCCAAAACTCTTTTGCCTAAAAGCAGGAAGAATAAATACAATACAAACAAAAATAATATCAGGACCATGTACTCACACAACCAGCAAAGAAAAAAAAAAGACAGAGAAAAAGGAAATCACTTTGGCTGGTTAGTATTTGTTGAATGTACCTGTAATGGTAATGTAAATTTTTAAGATCTTCCCTGCCCCTAGGCTAAAGTGCACCTGGAGGCTTGTTTTTCAGTAGATACTTTTTGATTGGCCAGTGGGTCCAGAAGGTTGTTACATTCTCCGAGTCAGGAGAAGGCTATGTAAACCCTGATTTGAGGCTTTGTTTTGGGGCTCACTTTGAGAAGTGTTCTGTGATTTGATCAGATGAGACTCTGCGAAGCCATTGTTGAGAGCCCCCTGGCTTTGAAAAACCCAGATGTTGATATGGGGCTCACTTTGAGAAGTGTTCTGTGATTTGATCTGATGAGACTCTGGGAAGCTGTTGTTGAGAGCCCCAGCTTTGAAAAACCCAGATGTTGATTTGGTATGGATGTAATGGTTGGACAGTTTGGAAACCTGTCTATTTGATCTATTTCTCTGTCTTGATAATTTTGTCTGTATACTCTGAAGTTTGGGGTGCTGACCTTTTTCCCCTGAACTAGGTAAACGATACATATTTGACTGATTAAAGTAAACTTGTTAACCCATTTTGAGTTGCATTCCTTTATCAAAGCAGATCCAAGAACCTGTGTTGGCAGTCACCCTAGGGATGCTTGGGGTGCTTGCTGCTACAGTACCCCAGGTCAATCTATGCTGACAATCAACAATCTGAGTCTTCACTGTGTTTTTCTCTATGAGGGAAGAGGGATCTTTTCTTAAACATCACCATGCTCCTCCAAAATCTGACTCACCACACTCTTCCATATGAGTTGGCAGAAAAGACAGCAAGCGTTGCATGCTCTGGGGATGAAACTCCATTGGTCAGGCCCCTGTTATTCTGCTAACTCTAAAATATGTGAGTTGTACTGCCCAGGTAAATAAAAATTTAAGTCAAGTATGATGTGAGGAAAGCAATCATTATGGCTATCGGGTGAATAAAAGAACATGATGATTATTATATCATTTGGGATATAAGAACGCTGTTTTGTTTTATCTTATTTAAATCACTGAAGTATGAGGAAAAAAAGGACTAAGATGTAGGGAAATAAATTAATATGGGAAATAGAAGATGTAGTAGAAAAAACACTGCTCGGGTTCAGGAGAATTCAGTTCTAAATCTGACTTTGTGTGACTATAGGTAAAATTGATTAAACTCTCTTGGTTTAATTTACAAATTAATTTGCTAGATGATTAGGTCTTGTCTATGTAATTTTGATTATAGATGTCAGTAGAACTGGAAGGGACTTTAAAGACCATCTAGCACAAACTCTAGTTTTACAGAGAAGAAAGCTGAGGCCCAAATAGATAAATACCTTGTGTCCCAAAGAGATGAAAGGGAAAGGACTTATATGCACCACAATATTTATAGCAGTTCTTTTTGTGGTGGCAGAGAATTGAAACTAGAGGGAATACAAATCAATTGTGGAATGGTGGAATAAATCGTGGTATATGATTGTGATGGAATGCTATAAGAAATGATAAGCAGAATGGTTTCAGAAAAACCTGGGAAGATTTATATGATTTGATGCAAAGTGAAGTGAGCAAAATCAGAAGAACATTGTACATAGCAACAACAATATTATACAATGTTCAACTGTGAAGACTTACTTATTCTTAATGATCTGAGACAATTCTGAAGGACTTAAGATGAAAAAATGCTACTCACCTCCAGAGAGAGAACTGATAGAGTCTGAATGCAAATTGAAGCACAATTTTTTCACTTTATTTTTCTTGCCTTTTTTTCCAACTTAGCTAATATGGGAAATGTTTTGCATGATTTCACATGTATAAGTGATATATTTCTTGCCTTCACAATGAGTGGGAGGGAGAAATCAAAACTCAAATTAAAAGAAATGGATATGACAAATAAATAAATAATTGAAAAAAAGAGATAAGTACCTAAAGTCACACAGGTTATAAAGAGCAAAATCAGGATTCAAATCTAGCTAGGTCCTCTGGCTTTAAATTCTATATATTTTCCACTAAACAACTCTGTCTTTATTTCTAACATTCTATGCAATTCTATTTAAGAACCATCTGTTAAATATCCACTTTTGGGGTGAGGTTGGAACAACACTATGAATCTGTGACCTGAACAAAAAAGTAAATTCAAACAGCTATCAAGATTTTAAAAAAATAACTTTTCAATATAGACTTTCTGAAATAAGCAGGTTTTTGTTTTTGTTTTTTAACAAAGACTTTCAGGTTTAAAAGTTTCCTAAAATATAGACATTTGCTCACCCAATTCTTTGATGATCTGAAATAAAAAAATTTATCATGAAAATGTTTGAAAAGGTATGCACAATTTCGTATACCTTACGTGAAGCAGCTTCTTCAGGTTTGATCGTGTTATCGTCTTAACATGACACATTTTAGCAATCTGTATTAGTCTCAAACATATTGGTACACTTTTGTAGGCCCTGCCCCATAACCCTATACTAAATTTCCCAAGATTCTCCCACATTTGCTTACTCACCCTCCTTCCTCATTTCTCTATTCCAAACTCTTGCTGATACATCAAGAATAGAAGGGGAAAGGAAAGAGAAGCAGGAATACAAGATTCCCTCAGTGCAGGGGGTTTTTAACTATAACCACAGATCCTCTATTGAGTGTTTGGTGTGTGGGCTCCTTGATTCCCTGCTGGCATCTGGGAAGTCTTTAAACTTTAAATTCTTTATTTGGGTGTGGGGTCTGGCACCATTGAGAGATTCTTGATGTTATTTCTGGAAGATTAGTTAGGATCCTGGTTCTTCTCCCATTTCTAAGCTCCATAGCTTCTTTGGAATAAGTTTGCCTTTCATGAGTTTTCTATAACATATTTTTAAAAAGTCAATCCTTTATAAAATTATAGAACTCTTTTCTTAAATATTAACATCATTATTCATCAATATTATTAAATAATACATAAGGGAACTGAAAGTCTGAAAAGGCTTTAGGCTTTGGTTGCCTGGATATGTTCACACACACATATACATGTAATATATGTATATTCAGGAAAGACAGGTGATACAATGGATGGAGTGATGGGATTTGAGGTAGGCTCAGATACTTGCTAGTTTTGTGATGCTGGGCAAGTCACTTAAACCTCTATTTGACTTGGTTCCTTCATCTGTAAAATGGGGATAATAATAGTATCTACATTGCAGTGTTGTTGTGAGGACCAAATGAGATAACTGTAAAGTTCTTAGCATAGTACCTGGCACAGAGTAAGCATTATATGTAATAAATATAAATGTTAGCTATTTATCATCATCATCTTCATAATTGTCATTATATTATTCTTATTAGGAATATGGCTAGGCAGGGGGAAGATAATGAATGACCTTATTCAATGGACTTGGTTTTGTCGATGTGACTTCCTCTGCTTGTACCTTCTCCTCCCTGCTTCCCGCTGCCTGCCCATTTATTCATCTACGTGAGGTTTTAGAATTGACAAACTAAGGGATCCTGACCCATAGAGTCCTGGGCGAGTTGCTTCCACATGGATGATGACCAGCATAGTTTAAACAACCCTTGCATATTACCCCTAAGTCATTGTGAAGTGTCAGAGGAAGAAGCTGAATCCCTGAGGAAGTGGAGTTCAAAGACAGACTTGAGCCTGAAGGTATTTGTGGCTATGGTATATGTTATAAAGCATTTGATTCATGGGGGAGAGATCTGCTAAAAATAGAAAGCTCTTTTCTAGCTGAGATGTATCACAATTTGAGAAGAAAAATCTGGGAAGATTTTTTTCCTCTAAGGAAGCCTCTCGTTAGTCCATAGCAGAGGGCATGGCAAAGCCTACTTTCCCATGAGAAAGAAAGCACTACAGCTCAGGACTCCAACTGAAGCTGGGAGTAGGGTGAAGTCTGGCAACTAGTTGCCCCATGAAGCTATGCCTGATGGTAGCCTGGAGAGATTACATGCTCAGCAGATAATGCATCAAGCATAGTAGCATCCAGTTGCTAGCTGGGTATAACCATCTGGCAGAGGTTAGCAAGGAGCAAGTCTGATGGGTACAATGTGATTGCATTAACAGAAGAAAAAAGTAGCTTTGAAGGTTTGGAGTAGTAGTTTGCCCCTCCAAATCCTGTAGCCAAACATATTCTTCTAATGTGTACTTCTTCATGTATGTTCCCTATGTGTGATAATGTTTGGGGGAGAATATGCCTCAGATTTATGGTAGGGAATGATTTATTGCTCTTTTTTGTTCCTGTGATATTTTACTAAATGCTTTTGGTTTGAACTAATTTTGTCCTCAGGCTAACTAATAAAGAGAAACTTTTGGTTGGACTCATGAGCTATGGTTTTGAGTGGATATAGATCCATGGAGTACCCTGAACCTGAGGTAGTCTTTTCTGGGCGATCCAGTGTGTGTGTGTGTGTGTGTGTGTGTGTGTGTGTTTCAGGAATTCTCTATGTGTGTTTGTTCCTTCACAGTAGCCTCTGGATTAGTTTATATGTATTTAATGAAGAGGAAACAGTATATATGCAGAAACATAATGGACAGAAATCCAACTCACATACCTCACATAAAAAGTGGGATCCTCAGTTGTCTGATATAGGAAATTCCTTTCCCTCCCTCCTCCTCCTAGAGATTCTCTCTCCTCCTTCCTGCTTTTCCCTCAAACCACAGGTACATATTTCCTTTGTAACCTTGAGCAAATACTTTGACATTTACTGCCCTCAGCTTCCTCATCTCTAAAAGAGTATACAAATTCATAATCCTATATTTCAACTAAAATACCTTTACTAACTGCTCCATTTCTTACCTTACTCTAGTGCTTATGGTACTAAAGGGAAATATGAGGGAATGAGGAAAGGGAGAAAAGAGGGTCATATGCAGGATTTTGAGGTATTATGGGCCTTAGAGATCATATACTCCAATGCCCTTATTTATCACTTGGGGAAAGGAAAGGAGGAAGTGGAAATGGAAGAAAATCAAGGAAGGAAACTTGTTTCTTACTCACTATTCCATTAGTATTATTTCCTTCATTCTCCAATCCTGCTCCTCAATAGCTCAGATCCAGTCTCTATTTTTCATCTCCAAGCCTTATCTTGGTTTCTTATTTATCTATCCATCATATTTTTTTAGGAATTTTCTCTCAATCTTGGCTACTCTACCTACTTATGTTCTTGCCTGCCAAAGAATTAGGTAATGGTGCTAGACTAGGCAGAGTTTGATGTGATTCAAGTGAAAGAAAAGGCATGTGCTTCTCTGATTGTGTGCTGAAAGTTACCAAAACTTAAAAGTTCTGGTCTAGGATTTCCAGTGTCTTTGTTTTTGTTGTCTTTCTATTTTATTCTATTTTTGCTTTTTAAATAATATACTATGCTTATGTCTTGGCAGTGCCTAATACTTCCCTAGTAAGCTGTAAATATCCAAAACTGATCATATGACTCTAATAGCTTTAGTCATTTAAGAATTTAAATATAATTAGTTTTTGTAATAAGTACAATTGTAAATGGGAACAACAAAGATAAAGTGTAGTATGCTAGCCTCTTGTACATACTAGTCATACCAGCATGTACATTCATTGCTGAGTTCAGAGCACTTCTGTCCCTAGGAATTCACAACTTTCAAGACACCTCATAAGGACTGGGGAATGTATAATAGCTTCCACCATGCCAAGGGTACACAAGAGGCCAAAGTACAATGTCTAGTGTCACAGCAGTTGCTGGCACCTGAAGATTCCTACTGTTCCTCTGTGACTATCTAGGGAACCTGGAACTATTAGGTGCAGATAGGTGACTGGGCTATCTTGCATCAGGTTCCCCAGATATACCACTGATTATAATGTGTTTACATAATATTTAAACTTTTCTAGTTATTGTAAATAATTGTTTGTACTGATTTGTAAAACTTCAATACCCAGATCCTAAGAACCAAGATCATTCTGGGGTTGAGATATTTTTATTTCTTTTTAACTGAAGAAGCTTTAGAGAACATTTAGAATGTAGTACATTGTATTAAAAGTCTATTTCTATAAACAGTAACAACTGCTTTTCTCCTGCAACTATTTCCTTATTTTTTTCTAACCAGTTTTCCTTGATTCTTTCTTCTGATTTTGCATTTTTCCCATCACTCTATTGTTGGTGATGTGATTTATAAGTCAGCATTAATACTTCATCAGGGATGTGGAACAGAATCTGAGGATAAATTCCCCAGGGGAAAATGAAGACTGTGGAAATACAGGCACAAGTTACTTGGTCCCTCTGGGTCTCATTGTTATTAACTGTTTTTAAAAGGGTTATGTTATACTAAATGTTCTCCAAGGTTCTTACCAGCTTGAACCTTCCTTGACTTTATAAAGTTCTTTTTTTAAATTAAATGACTCACAATAAATAAAACTATGGAATTGTAAAAATTTTACTAGCATATAGTTTAAAATTACAAGAGCTGGAACCAAAAGGCAAAACGAAACCCTCTTCACCAAACAATAATCCATAAATCTGTATCTATTTGCAGTCTATCAAATTTAAGCAATTAAAGGTAGCCTGTCTTGTTCAACCCAATGTGCTTGCAATTAAGCACAGTACAAAATTATAATGATGGATGTATTATCACAGAATTGACATAAGCCTGTGTCTAATCATTACTACTCAAAAATTTTCTATAGCCATTTCTAAAAAAAAAAAATCCAACCATAGCATATACTTTAATATTTAAAGGATTTATGATTTGATCTGTGGTAAAGCTCACTATATTAATGAAGATTGAAATCTCCTGATAAATTGGTTTTATGAGTTTCTGTGGCCAAAAAAAGATCAACTGGTGGCTAACCTTCTGGTCATGAGCCTTCATCTAGTTTGGAATCTTTTCTAGCTTATTATAATCTGCCAAAACTTAATGACATTGCCTTTGAGAAATTAAAGTCACATCTATGCCACCTTAAGTCAGGATTTTAGTGAAGTAAGCATATTACATAAAAGACTCAAAATAAAAGATGAAGCAAACTTTTAAATGCTTAATAATAACTAGACTGTAAACTTCATGTGGGCAGGACAGGGACTTTGTGCATTCTTTGAATCCCCAAGGTGTTTAGCACCATGTCTTGCACAAAACAATAACTCATTTAAATAGTCATTTGAGACTTAGAGAGGTGTTATAAGGCTCAAATAAGATAAGGAATAGAAAACACTTTGTAAAATTTAGCATGCTATACAAATGACATTATTATTATTATTATTATTATTAATTAGCCTTCAGTCACTGGGATTCCAGTCTGGGGATTATATCATTCCCTGAACCTCCTGCTGCCCTCTGGCTGAGCTCAAGCAAAATTTATAGAATAAAACGGGTGTGCTGGGTAAATGTTTAACAACTGGTTTGGTGGAGTGGGGGTGGAGGAGGAGAATGTATGTACACATACTTTTAAGTTTAATTTGAATTATTAACATTTTCTAAGTGTAGATGATCAACAAAACAATAAAAATAAGCCCTGATTTGAAGCAACTGCTAAATCTGAGGTGTAAATGCCCACACCAAAAATTTAAGTAGCTATTAAAAGCCAGTTAGAGCTGGTTCCAGTATATCCCTGCTTACAAAGTACTTTCCTCACAGTAACCTTGGCAAATAGGTATCATAAGTATTATTCCTGCTAGCATAGATGCTATAGCTATGAATTTGAAGCAGGAAAACCGGGGATTAAATCCTGCATTAGACACTATATATGTGTTACTAGGAGCAATCAATATCTTTCAGTCTCAGTTTACTCTTCTTTAAAATAAAGTTAATAATATCTGAAGCACTTGGCTTACAGAGTTGTTGTTAGGATTAAATGAGGTAATGTATATACAATGCTGTTTAAATGTTAGTTATTATTGTTAAGTGATTTGCCCAGAGTCACAAAAGAAATAAGTGATAGAGTCAGAATTCAAACCTAGGTCTTCTGACTCCAAAGATCAATGCTCTTACACTCATTTCTTTCTTTCAATTAGCAAGCATTTTTCCTCCCTTTTACCTTACCCCACTCATGGGGGGGGGGAGGGGGAGGGAGAGAAAGAAAGAAGGAGAAAGGAAAGAAAAGAAAAAAACAAAAAACAGAACTATTTCACCATATAAGTATTATCAAGCAAAACAAATGCCCATGTTGGCCATGTTTTTTTAAAAAAAATGTGTTTTTCATTCTGCAAATTAGTCCACCATCTTTCTAACATGACGTGTGAAACCTTCTTCTTCACAGTCTTCTGGAATTATGGTTGATTTTATTTCTTAAATCTTCCAGAATTCTTCTCTTTTGCAATATTGATGTTATAGTAGAAATCACTTTCCTGGTTCTGCTCACTTCACTTTTCTTTTTAAAAAATTTTTTAAAAAACATTTTTTATTTTTAATCTTCAACATTTGCTTCCGTAAGATTTTGAGTTTCAAATTTTCTCCTCCTCCCTTTCCTCCCCAAGACAATTTGTGTGCAATTTGATATGGGCTCTACTTATGCATTCATATTGAACATATTTTCACATTAGTCATGATGTAAAAAAGAATTAAAACTAATGGGTGGAACCATGAGAAAGAAGAAACAAAACAAAACAACAAAAGGAAAAGAGAGCAAATAGTATGCTTCCATCTGAATTCAGACTTCAAAGTTCTTTCTCTGGAGTGGATAGCATTTTCCATTGTGAGTCTTCTGGAGTTGTCTTAGATTATTGCATTGCTGAGAAGAACTGTCTATCAAAGTCAGTCATTGCACTGTGTGGTTGTTACTGTGTGCAGTGTTCTCCTGGTTCTGCACATTTCAATCAGCCTCAGTTCATATAAGTCTTTCTTTCTATCACTTCACTTTTCTTCCATTACTTCTTAATAAGTATGTGTTGAGTTGTATTTGAATTTTGGGTAGTCTAGTATGATTGAAGGTTTAAAGAAAAGACTTGTGGCAACAACCATGGTCTTCGAATATCTGAAAGATTTACATGGGAGAAGGATGCAAGCCTTGTGTCAGAGACTTTAGGGAATTTCTCACTTCTTTGACTTGTTGCTGCTACCAAGATAATGTATGAACAATTTCTGACACTCCATGCATCCATAATTTAAGCTACCAACTCCACTTTTAGTGCCTGCTGGTGGACAACCATTCTCAAAAACTTTTATATCCTCTTACTTACATTATTGCCTTGGGTAGGGGTTCAGTTGGAGATAACAGGGAAGGGAGTTCTTCCTTATCAGCTCTCCTCTTCATGACTTCTCTGGTTGGCTGCCTAATACTAGTTTAACAGCAATTCACACCTCCTGCAGTTCTTCCAGGCTCCCAGCAGATGGAAGGCATTCCTTTTCCTAGGGAAATTGCTTTCTCTCTCTCTGTCTGTCTGTGTGTGTCTCTGTCTCTCACCCCTGGCCTTCTACATCATAGTTCCTAAATGAAGCTCCATATAACTAAAATTCTGAAGTTTTCTCGTATACTGGGATTCCTGTGGCCCCAGATATCACACATGAATATTCCCAGGGAGTAGAAAGACACTTGTTCTTATGCCATATAAGCACATCTTTCACCTTAATTCCATATTGGCTCAGGGTAAGTTTTCTCTCCTTTTAGTGGTCAAGCAGTGACTTTCTACATCAATATCAGTATCTCCATCAGTATCAACACCACTATCTCCCACAGCTCCCAGTCCCAGAGAACTCTACTTTATCTTTTTCATTGCTTCTAAAAAATCTTCACAATTCCCCTAGAGTTATCTGGGTGGAGTTATTCAAATTACTCAGGGCTACTTCCAGAAACTTCTAAAGAGAGGAAGGGGAGATCACACTCTCATCTAATTGAGGAGATAACATTTTATAACTCCAATCAATGGGATTAGATTTGCTCTGTAATAGCCCCAGATAGTGGAACTAGGAGCAAACTGTGAAAGATGAAGGAAGGAAGATGCTTAAATTATACTCAAACTATCCAGAAGTGGAATAAGTTATCTCAGGATGGGTTGCCTCTCATTATAAGTCTTCAAATGAAACCTGGATGGCCACTTGGCAGAGATGTGAGAGGGAGAGGGGAATTCCTCTTCAGGTGCAGGCTGGTTTAGGAGACTTTTGACTTTCCTCTCTCTCTGATTCTATAATAGTACAGATTTGGCTAACTTAAAGAAAGTAATAAAAAAACCCCAGAAATTTAAAAAGTTAAAATGTATGGAGGATTATTTCCATTACAAAAGGACTTGCATTTAAACCAGGAGCACTATCAATACATTTATATTTTAAGTACATAAGATTTGATTTACATGACTTTTCAAGAATTCGATGAGTTTAAAGAAAATGACCTCTATTTTAAATGACCAAATTTGTCTTTCCTCACAATATATCACTCATTAAATTTACAAATGAATTACTTATAGCTCCTACTCCCAATTTAGAACATGACTATGGTTTTCCATTATACTTCAAGTCAGGTTCAAGAGCTTTCTCATCTCTACTTCAAAGTTTTCTAGAAGCCAAATTGGACCACTTTACTTTATTTGCTTCCTGTACTTGAGCCTGTCCCTTTCTTTTGTATTAGGTTCAATTTCTTAATGTCTTTTTAGTCCCATTATCTCCTCTAGCCCACTTCTGAGGATTCGTGGTATTCCCTGAAAGCTCTCTTCACCCAGGTTACCACTCTCTTACTTCCAGAAGTTTTAGAAATTGTGTACCATCTCCACGAAGGCATCCATGAGTAAAGAAAGATGGTGAATCTGTGTCCCCAAGTCTAAACACGAATTCCCTGTGTCCATTTCCCACCCCTACCATAGCCCATGGTCGCCTTACAAAGATACATACTATGGGGATAATTGTAATTCTAGGATTTGCCTTAGAGAAGCTATTCTGAGGGTCAAATGAGATAATGGACGCAACTGAGGCTTGCAAACTTTGCTATTTATGCGTAGGCTTTTACTATCATTATTATTAGATGAGGTAACTGAGGTAAAGTACTTTGTAAACGTAAAATACTAAACTGTATAAAGTTTAGCTAAGAGGAAGACCCTAGTGGAGTGAAAAGTACACTGGTCTTGAAATCAAAAGATTTGAGATTCCAGTTCTAGCACTTAAATAGCCACGTGATCCTGGGGCAAGTCACTTCTCTGGGCTTCAATTTCCTCATCTGTAATATGGGTATTAAGTTACACGTGGTACCCACTTCACAGCTATTCTGAAGCATGCATTCTGAAAACCTGAAGGCATTATAAAAGTCGAAGTTTCCTCGTCACAAAGAAGTACTTTTAGGTGTGCTGTCCCTATCAAACGAAGATTTTGATCGTTACAAGAAATGACTGTGGCAGGACTTGACTAAGGAGCACAGAAATTAGATGACTCCAGATTCATCACAGTATAGACCGTAATAGTTATCACATTCAAACTTGTGGGGGTGAAGCACTCTTTGTTTCACGTGTAGAGGAAAATAAATAGCTCAGAAATCCCCAGAAGCGGTTTTATTTGCACAACCACACCGCCGGTAGTCAAGAGGGGATCTACATCACCCACCACCCACCCCTTTCCCCGCCCGCCGCCGTTCCTCCCCTCCTCTTCTCCTTTTCGGTGCCTGGCTGGAACAGGAGCGCAGCGGACAAACCTCGCCGGCCCGCGCGGCTGACGAAGGGAAGGGGAGGACACTGTCGCGACTTGCGGAGTCGGGAGAGGTCGCGCTTCCCCGCGGAGCTGCCCTCAGACCGTTGGGGGCCAGGGGGCGCCCGAAGTTGGTTTGAGGGCTTTCTCTCTCCCGTCGGCGAACTTTTCAAGGTGGGAGAAACTTGGCCCTGGATTTCGGAGAGCTCAGGCGAAGGGCGGAGAAGTTGAGGCTTGGGGCAGGGAGAGCTAAGCAGATAGGCAGGCGTGGGTGGGGCAGGGCGCGGCGGGGGTGCTGGGGGCCGGGGATGCTGCGGGGCAGGCGGGCGGGCTGTTCGGTGGGGCCGGGGAGAGGCGGCCCCAGCTGGGTTGTTTCGCTTGAGTAGGAGCGGGCGCAGCTTCCCCCTCTCCGCCGCTCCCCCCTCCCCCGCCCGGAAGGCGGACGGGCGGGGGGAGGCGCGAGCTGCTCACCCATCCCCGGGGCGGGCGGCGCGCGAGGTTGCGCGAAGAGCTGCGGCGGCGAGAAGCCCCTCTCAGGTGGGGGCGTGCGTGCCTGGTAAGTGTCTTTCTTCGCCTCCTCCCCGACGGGGTCGGTGGCGGGGGAAGCCGAACGCTCAAACCCAGGTAGCTCACGGTTAGGGCAGAACGCCTCTTGGCCGGGCTCTGGGGTGCGAGGAGGCAGCGCAGCTGGTACCTCGAAACTGCAAGCCACACGTTTTTGTCTTTTGGTTTTTGTTTTCTCCTCCGCTGCGGAAGAGAGTTCCTTTCCAACAGTTGCTCCGGCTTGCGGACTGGAAGGTGTAAGCTGCTGCTGGGCTTTTCCCCGGGGCTGAGCGAGTCGTTGACCCGTTTAGCAAATTGCTTACGCCTCAGCCCCGGGAAGGAAAAGGTCGGGGTTTTGCCACCCCGAAGCCGAGGTTCGCAGGTTCGGCGGGAGTGGGGTTGCGTCCAGAGCTCCGGGGCTGCGAAGAGAAGGTCAGCCTTTGTAGTCCTTGGTCGCTTTCTTTTTCTCGAGTTTCCGACACTGGCTGTTTCTTCTCTCCTTGGGGGGGTTGGGGTGGGGGTGGGGGAAGTGAGGGAGACTTGCAGTAGGACGTAAAGTACTAACTCCATACACCTCGGTCCGGTCTAAAGCGTTTTTCCTTCTCCCCTTTTCCTAGACGTGGGGCGGGGGGGGGATGTTTTGCCAACTTTTCCTACCCATTAGGTGTTACTTGCGAAAAGAACCTGGGCCTTTGGGGATCTGTGCTCCTTGGGAGGTAATGCTATCTGTAGGCGCGCACACGCACACGCGCGCTCACGCAGGGGAAAAATGTGAGAAAAAAAGTTCCAGTAGTCTCTCTTTTGGTAAGGCGGATGATCAGAAGATCTGAATTCAAGTTTTGTCATCACCATTATTACCTGGGCGACCTTGGGCAAGTCATTTAATCTCAGTTCTCTGGTCTCTAAATTGAAGGGGAGTAATCTTTTAAAACCCCCTCTAGCTCTAAATCCTATGATGTAATTGTTTAGAAAAGGCGATATAGGAGAGTCGCCACGGATTCCTATAGAAAAGGACCAGGGCGGGTCCGTTGTCCCAAAAGAATTCAGACCCCACAAAAGTCATAGTTAAATGTTTCTGTCTTTGTTTCCACTTCTGTTCTGCACCCTAATGTGGAGCTTTTAAATCAGATTTTGCTTTCACCTTATTACGATGTGCCTAATGCATTTTAGGCTGCCACTGTTCGCGTCATTAAGCTGCCTTTAATACTTTGTGGAAATAAGCTGGATGTGAAGCTGAAATAAAGAAATAAGTACTAGTGCCCGTGTAGAGGATACAAGGACCGGGGTTTGAATCCCTGCCCTGCCAATATTGCTTGTGTGGGGAAATACTTTTTAATCTCTCTGGGCCTCAGTCTCTTCATTTATAAAATGAAGGGTTGCTTTAGATAACCTCTAAGGTCTTTTTAGCTTCTACATCTACAATTCCTTTTCTCACCCTGTTTTTATTTGTGATAAATGAAACATAACAGCCAATAGTGAAAAAAAGCAAAACTTCGTACCATTACTTAGAAAAGCCCAGGCCAGGTGGGTATGTTTCAGAATCACAGCAATTATTGAGTAAATGAATGAGAAAAACCCATTTATTAAGAGATTGTTATGTGCATTGTAATGCCTTGGCCGGAGGCTTGAGAGTCTGATTATTTTGACTATAAGAAGAAATAAATCAGATGATTCAGGGGATAATTAGAGATTTCATTTTTAGGATTCATGTAATTTAGTAGAAGGAAATTGGTCTTTGAGTCAAGAGAAATGGGTTCTAGACTATGTGACCTTGAACAGTTTACTTAACCTTGATGTGCCTCATTTTCTTCATCTGTAAAATGGTCCTGTATATCTTGTTTTGTAGGCAGAATAACATTATAGATATGAAAACGAAGCACATATACAAGTAAAATTTAATTAAATGGGATATGTACATAGGTACTTGACAACTTTAATGGGTGTTCTGCTTAAAGAAAAATTATAATTGATGTTAAGAATAGAACTAATAAAATCTATAATGTTTAACTAGAAGATGTAGATAGAAGAGTCAATAGTAGTGCTGATATAGAAAATGATCTAGAATATTCATATCACCCAAACAATAAGCAAGGTCCAGTTTTTCCTATTGTATGTTTTATATGTTAAAGGATAATTTTTAGAAATTACATATACAACTATATATTTTTTCTGTTGCTATTTCATGTACTTAATATGCTAGATTATTTTCATTTAACCAAACTGAACCCTGTTTCTAGCACAGTGTCCTATTCAATTTAAGGCACCTTGGATTACTCTAAGTAAAATGCTTACACATCTAAGTGGTAACACCACTGCCTGACACATCAGTTATAAAATTAAGTATGAAGATATAAATGTAGGTCAAAAGCATTGAGTAGCTATCATTCAACCATAAAAGCAGTTGCTTTTTAAGTTTGACAAAAGCTTTAGTGTTTATTAAGCATTTACTATGTGCCAAGCACTAACATTCATGGTTTAGAAATCAGGATGACTTCTTTGGTACCCTATTAACAAGAGTAATTACTATGTCTTTTCTTTCTGAATTTTCTGGTGGCTTATCCATTAAAAATGCAGAGCTATCAAAGTGTTAGGGGCTGTCAAATAAATTTGTTAAAAAACTTAAAGATCAAAAAAATGTTCAGAATTGACCTTAGAATTTCATTCAAATAATATGCTAAATGAGTAGTTCAAATATTGTTGAGTATATTAGCACCAGATATAAAGAAGGAAAATAGATATTCCCTCTCCTCAAGGAACTGGGAATTACATTTACATTCAGAGAAACATAAATTAGAATATAAATTCTAATATAAACACACAAGAAAAGTACAAAGAATGGAGTTGTAACAGTGCTGTCACTATCCTTGCTTCCTGCACTCCTTTCCCCCCACCCCTCCCAATAGCATGAGGTTAGATGAGGAAAAGATCATTACTGGCAGGTGAAAAGCATTTTAGTTGGGCTTTAAAGGATGGAGAACTCATCCATTTTTGGAGAATGGTGTGAACAAAGGTTTGGAAGCAGGAAATAGGAATTTTATAGACCTTTACAGGAAAAGAGAATGGATAGTTTGGCTTGGCTGCAGTGTAGAATGAGAGGGAGTATTGCAATATGAGACTAAAAAGGTAGGTTGGAGTCTTGTGAAGTACCTTGACTAAAGTATATGAACTTCTAACTTTTTAAATGTATAGTTGAATTTTCACAAGATGATATCTCGAATCTTAAACCTCACAACAACCCTGTGAGGTATATTCTGAATTTACAGATGAGGAAACAAGATTAGAGAGACTATGACCCTGGGCAAGTAATTTAACCTCAGTTTGCTTCAGTTTCCTCCTCTGTAGAATGGGGATAATAATAGCACCTCCCTCCAATTGTAAAGCAATTAGCTGTGTGACTGGTACATAGTAGATGTTCTCTAAATGCTAGCTGTTGTCATTATTAACTGACCTACCCAATGTTACATAACTAATAAGCATCAAAGTGGAGATCTAGAGATGCCAGGTACCTTGGAGTGAGTTCTAGTCCTCCTACTATACCACACTGCCCTTTCATTACTGCTGTTGACCAGGGTTCATAAAAGTGTAAAGTGTTGTACTTAGATTACCCAGTGTACTTAGGTTTATCTTTTCTACTTACTCTTGTATCTACTTGGCTATAAATACTCCTACTATTTATATGACCTTGGGGAAGTCATTTAACTCCATGAGCCCAAATTTCTTTACATGTAATATCAAGGCATTGAACTAGATAATCTCTGAGGTCCTTTCCATCTCCAGATCTGTTATTTGTACTTCAGCCTCCTCAGGTGAGAAGACTTCAGATTATACTCCAGTGTTTTGAGCCCTCATTTCCTGCTGAGTGAAGCATGTCTCCTGAGGAAAGGCTAATAGGGCATCTTCCATATGTCACAAAGCAACCACTTCCATCTGTATCAGCACAAGCATCTTCCAGCTTCTACCGACCGCCCAATCTGTGATATGGAGAATCTCCAGTATGAGGAAGAGCAACCTTGTCATTAACTTTAGGCCTCCTCTCTTCTGCTTTGCCTGTCCTTTGAGGGTAGAGGAGTGACACCCTCTATTCAAGATGAACATATTTTCACACTAGGTTGTAACCTTCACATCCCAGAGACTTTCCACATACTCCTATCACCCAATTCCATCCCTCTCAACACCCTACCCACAGTTTCCACTCAGCCCTTCCACTGTGCCCTCTGGAATGCCTGTTCCATAGGCAACAAACTTCACTTCATCTTAAATCTTTTCCTCTCCCATGCCTTTCATCTGTTAGCCCTTACTGAAACTCAGCTTCCCCCTGATAGCATAGCCTATTTGGCCACTCTTTCTAATACTAGCTACATCTTTACTCATTCCCCCTGCTCACTCATTGAGATAGGGGAGTTGGAATACTTCTTGCTCCCCATTTCCACTTCTAGTTCTCTTCTTTCTTCCATCATCAGTAATCTCTCTTCCTTTGAGGTTTATGCTATTCATATCTACCACCCAGTCAAAATCTTAGTAGCTTTTGTTTACAGACACCTGTCCTCCCTCCTCCTATTGCTACCAAGCTCACAGTTTTTTCTTCTTCTCAACTCCTGCCTTCATATTTAGGGATTTCAGCACTCATATTGATTGTCTCTCAAAAACCCTAACCATTTAATTCCTCTACCTACTTATTTCCAGTGAACTACACCTCTGCCCCACCTCAAACACACACAGATATGGTCATATTTTTGATCTTGCTGTCACTCACAAATGTGCTGCCTTTGTTCATAAATTCTGAAGTTCCCTTATCCAACCATATCCTGTTGGCTTTTTACCTTTCCCTTTTCCTTCTCTTACAAAACCCTACTCTCTGTCCACACTTCATGATGACCCTCAATCCCTTAACCCCTCAGTTCTGTCCCATGTCTCCTCCCCTGACTAACAACTCTTTCTTCTTTTCCCTGTCTTGACCCTGGTGAACAAGTTCAACTCTACACTATCCTCTGCTTGTGAATACCTAGCCCCCTTATCATACTGAATCTTCACCCAGCCAAGCCTCACGTTTGCTCCTACATACTTGCTGCTGAACAAAGCTGAAGAGAGAAAATCACCTAAAAATTCTGACTGGGAACATGTCAGATTTATCTTACATAACCTCAACTGGGCCTTCACTGCTTCGAGGCAATCCTAATATACTTCCTTATTGATTCACTATCCCCCTCTCCAAAATGGCTGTTCCAAACCTTTTCATCCCTCCTCAGATTCCTCATGGCTTTCCCCACTCCCACTGAGCTGAGAACTTTGCCTCATATTTTACAGAAAAAATTGAGACTATTCACCATGAACTCCCTCTTCTTCCCTCTTCTTCATGTATCACTTAGGTACCTTCTGCCACTTTCTTCTCCTTCACTCATTTCACATGATGAGGTGGCCTTCTTACCAAGGCTAATCCTTCTACTTGTTCAAGTTCCATGCTATCTCCTCCAACAGATTGTCTCCTCTAGCATCGCCACTCTTTCTCTTATTTTCAATATTCCCCCCTTTACTGGCTTATCCCTATAGGCTACAAATGTGCCCGTGTCTCCCCTATTCTTAGAAAACCCTCATTTGATCCTTTCATTTCTGCTGTCGTTCTATATCTCTTTGGCCCTTTGAGGCCAATCCTGGATGAGTCCATCTACAATGGGTGCCTCCGCTTTCTCTCCTATCACTCTTCATGACCTTATTACTCCACTGAAATTGCTCTCTCCAAAGTTACTAATGATTTCTTAGTTGCCGAATTTAATAACCTTTTCTCAATCTTCATTGTCCTTAACCTCTCTGTGGTCCCTGACATATTGATCATTCTCCTGATACTTTCTTCTCTCTAGTTTTTCAGGACATTATTATCTCCTAGTTTTCCTCCTTTATGATTGCTCCTTCCTTGCTAGATTCTGCTGACAGTCATGCCCTCTAACCATAGGTGTCCTCAGGTTCTGTCCTGGGCCCTTTTCTCTTCTCCTTCTATACTGTTTCACTTGATGATTTCATAAACTCCCATGGATTTAATTGCCATCTCTATACTGATGATTTTAAAATCTACCTATCCTGGCCCAGTTTCTCAACTGACTCGAGTATCCCATCTCCAGCATCCTTTGAACTGAATATACACTAGACATCTTAATATATCCAAAATGGAACTTGTATCTTCTCCCTAAATCTCCCCTCCCACCCCAATACTTTCCCTGTTACTGTAGAGGGCAACACCATCCTCTCAGTCCCTCAGACTCTCAACTAGGAGACATCCCGGATTTCTCACTATCTCTCACCCCACCCCATCCCCACCCCCCATATACAAGCAGTTGTCTTTACAGCTTCTCTTGAATGTGCCGTCTTTTCTCCTCTGCCTTTGCTACCACTTTAGTTCAGTTTCTCATTGCCTCATGCCTAGATTATTCCAACAGCCTGCCTTAAAGCTCTCACCACTCCTGGCCATCCTTAGTCATTAAAGTAATTTTCCTAAAGTGTAGATCTGATCATGTGAACCCCTACTCAGTACACTGCAGTGGCTTCCTGTTGCCTCTAGGATCAAACATACAATTCTCTATTTGGCATCAAAGCCCTTTATGATCTTCTACCTGTCCAGTCTTTTTTATACTTTACTTCCCAACAGATATTCTATTTAGTGACACTGGCCTCAAGGCTATTCCATGAACTAGATGGTCCATCTCTCAGCTCCTGGCATTTTCTCTGCTTATCTCATATGCCTAGAACTCTTCCCATCACACCATCTGCAGGAAACCTCCCCTAACCCATCTTAATTCCAGTGCCTTTCCTCTGTTAATTATTTCCTATTTATCCTGTATATGGTTTGCTTGGTATATATTTATTTGCATGTTGTTTCTCCCATTAGATTGTAACCTCCTTGAGGGTAGGGACTGTCATTTTGTATCCCCAGTGCATTGCACAGTGCCTGGTACATAATAATGTAAATTGATCAATCAATTGATTGTTAAATGTTGGGTGGTAACTGTCTGAATTGCTCTATCTCTGTTCTGGCCACTGCTAGGCAAATATGAGTTTATTTGCTTGCTTCTTGAACAATACTTCCATCTAGACATAGAGTAATTCCTGAATGATGAAGTGTTTAAGGGGGATGACAGAAATTTAAGTCATCTATAAAGTCCAGGGATGTTGTAACTTCCTATGAAAAAATATTCTCTATTCAAGGCTGCCGGAGCATCAGTGTTTCAATTACTGATATTTGTCCTTATATCCCTTTCTACATATTCTCCTGTCCCTGAGGATCCTGAATATGGATTGAAAGCCCATGGATGTGGGTCATATATTAATTAGAATGTTGATTGCTAATCTGCAGTGGATAAAGAATACCCAAGGTTCTGTTCATTGTAGAACAAGGACACAGAGATGTGTAGGGAAGAATTTTGTTTGACTGATACTGACCTGATTTTTCTTACCAGAAATCTTCCTTGGCATCAGAATAACTTTTATAACCCTCCCTTCCAATTTTAATATCAAACTTTATCTTGTTTCTATGTTCATCAGTTTTTTTTCCTGACTTCATAGTCAACTGGTCAAGCAAACATGCATTTTAATTAGTATATGTTTCTTGCCTATATTGTGCAAACCCACTGTGAAATATTAAAAGAAAAAGGTATTTATCCAGGACCTGCCCTCAAAGAGCTTATATGTTGATGAAATATTAACCCAGAAAATATTTGGTCCATAATGCAAGGCAGCATATGATCAAGTGGACACACAAACATTACTCTTTCAATCAAATAAAACTTTGAATGAAGTTAATTGGCCACATTGATATACCAGTTCCCTCTTCTTTGCTATCAGTCAGTTACCAGGTATTTGTTAAATGCCAGCAATATTGCCAGATATGCTTTGAGATGCTGAAGATATGAAGGTAGAGGTGAAAATTGTCCCAGCCCTTAAGGCCTTCAGGACTTTATAGCCTTATTAAAGGAGAAAATGTGCGTGGATGTATACATGTGTGTGTGTGAATGTGTGTGTGGGTGTATGTGAGAGAAAGAGAGAGAGAGAAAGGAGAGAGAATAACAATGTATTCTTGTGTGTGGAAGTAACTTAGAATAAGGATGGAAAAGTAGTTTTGAGTCAGGTTGTTGTAAAGAACTTTAAATGTCAGACAAGTAAATAATACTTGATCCTGGAGGTAATATAGGGTAATAGGGTGGTAGCCACTGAAGTTTATCAAGTAGGAGAATGACATACAAAAATAATTTGGCAGTTATGTTAAGGATTGTTTGGAGAGGAGAGAGACTTGAACTTGGGATATCTATTAGGAAGCTTTTGTTGTAGTCCAGGTGAGAGGTGAAAGCCTGGACTAGGGTGGTAGCTTTGTGTGTGAGTGAAACTAGAGGGACAGATATGTGATATTGTGGAAGTAGAAACTATTAGATTTGGCAGCTGATTGGATATGTGATAAACTGTGGAGGGCATTTGTGGGTGTGATTTAAGAGGGCTCATGACTTTTTGTAGTTATTAATTCCTGGTCCCTCCCTGGACTATGAAGGATGAACCAGGAGATTCTCCTAATGCAGGTAATTAGTGGAGTGGACATGGTTAGGGAGCGAGCTGCTGAGTGGTTATGCCACAACAAAGAGAGTTGTTGAATATATAAAGAGAATGGGAATAGGATACTTGTATGGGAAATGAAGAGTAAGTAGCATGAATCTGTGATGAGATATAGTGTGTGTGTGTGTGTGTGTGTGTGTGTGCATGATTAATGTGACTGTGGAAGATGAGAGAATGTGAGTCAGTGTCAGTAGTTTATTTGTCCAGGTGTGGATGCCTGGCAGTTTTGTGGGAGTCTTTGGATATAGAGTCCTGGAGGGTTCCCTTAAGGTGAATTTCAACATAGGGAATATGGGGAGAGTGGAGGAGATGGTGCCTCTAGCCCATGTGTAAAGCCAGTGAAACCATGTGGGTCTTATTGCTCTCCCTAGAAAATAATTCTCATTCTGGCGATAGTAATGACAAAGTCCTGTCAGGTGGCACATATTTAAGTGGCACAGTTTTGAATTCTAGTAGTCTTTTCATCAATAAAGAAAGAACTTGAGTTGGTGTGGAGTTGGGGGACAATGCAGAAATAGAACATAAAATGAGTGTGGGAATGGCTTTACTAATATATTCCGTTCCCTCTGCTGTTACTCTGGTACAGGCTCCAATTATTAACTAACTGGATAGTTGTGATGACCTATTAACACATCTTCCTGCCTTCATTTTCTTTATTCCTTTAGACTAATCTTTCTACATAGATATGGTTATGTAACTCATCTCCTCAGGAATCTTCAAAGATTCTCTAAGTATGGTTCAGGCTTCTTTGATTGACATTCAGGGTTCTCCATAGACTGTTAACCCTTTCCTTTCCAGCTTTATGTCATACTACTTATCTATAAATAACTGTTTTAGTCAAACTAGGCTTTTCTCTGTTTTCGGGACATATCTTGTTCTTTCTGCTTGTGCTCCCATGATTTTCCTCATACAGTTTGTTCCTTATGCCTTTCTCTCCAGCCCTCACTTCTTCTTCTCACTCCTGCCCCCTCTCCTCCTCCCCGCCCCCCCACATTGAATTACTACTCATTTTTTAAAACCCTGCTCAAAGGCCACTTCTTTCATGAAACCTTCCCGTATTCCTTCAGTTGATAATACTCATCCAAACCCAGCAGTCCCTTTCTGCCTGTGTTCCTCTGCACAGACGGTCTTGGAATTTAAAATTCAGCTGCTACCTTCTACTTTGCTTAGGCTCCCAAAGTGGACAGTAGTGACCTCTGGAGGGTGCTGGAATGATGAGAGGGGCAGCATTAGCCTTGGGTGCAATTGGGGGGCATTGAATAAAAATAAGGACCTGGTAGTGGAAGCATAAGAAGAGAAGAAAATTTTGAAAAACCTTTTGTACATGTTTCATCTGTTGTGTAACAGAGGTAAAGTCGTAATGATTACATCATTTTCCAAATAAACACACAAAATGCAAGTTATAACTGAAGAGTGGTCAAGTCCACTGAGAGGTCTTAACAAGCAAGTGCTGGCAGATGAGCCTGTTGCACATTGTCCAAAGTCCAGCATGCATCGGCAGTAATATGTGCGTGTAATGACTTGTTTATAGTATAATACTATATGGTTACATACATCATTAAGATTTCAATGAAGGAAAAAACCCACAAATTTCCAATAAATTATTAAATTAATGATGCATCATTTAAAAATATTTTATATTTTTTGGGGGTGGCTGGGTGGCACAGTGAATAGAGCACTGGCCCTGGAGTCAGGAGGACCTAAGTTCAAATGTGGCCTCAGACACTTGACACACTTACTAGCTGTGTGACTTTGGGCAAGTCACTTAACCCCAATTGCCCTGCCCCACCCAAAAAAAGTAAAAATATTTTATATTTTTTTGAAATGACTCAAATAAAAAAAAAACTATTAAAGGGTTAAAAAAAAATGTAGATTTTTCAAAGAGGTACTCAGTAGTTTTTTTTTAAGGGGGCTACTAGGCCAAATAAGTTTGGGAGCTTCTGTTGTATAAACTAAGCCTTTCCTGACACCTCCCTGCCCCATTGACATCTTGCTCTCTCAAAACTATCATTTTGTATATAGTTGAAGACTTTCAGGTCCTGTTGGCATATTCTTTGCAAGTCCAGGGTTATTATCATGCCACAATGTGTGTTAGTATTAACACCTCACACTTGTATCACACTTTAAGGCCTGAAAAATGCCTTTTAGACATTATACCACTTGATCTTCACTTTTGAGGTAAGTGTTGCTGTTGTCCCCATTTTATAGATTAGGAAACTGAGACTGAGCCAGGGTCACACAGCTGGTTAAGTGAGGTAGGATTCAAACTCAGGTTTTCCTGACTCTAAATTCAGTACTTTGGTTACCACGAAACACAGGAGTAAGATGCTGATTTTTCTTTATCCACATTTTAGTTGCATTCAAATATTTTCTCTCCACTTCTACAACCTATTCTGTTTTTCATATAATAAATGTACAATTGGAACTTTTGAAATTCCTATTTACCTGTGATACAATTCTTGGGATTGTACTTATGATATCAGCATTGGAAATAATGTTTACATACTGTTTTCTTTCACTGTATCTTAGGGTTTTGTTTGATGAACATGGAAATAGCTAATGCAGGGGTGGGGAGCCTGTAGCCTTGAGGCCACATGTGGCCCTCTAGGTCCTCAAGTGTGGCCCTTTGACTGAATCCAGACTTCATAGAACACATCTTTGTATTAACCATTTATTAAGGGGATTTGTTCTGTGAAGTTTGGATTTAGTCAAAGGGCCGGCCACACGTGAGGACCCTAGAGAGCCACACGTGCCCTTGAGGTTATAGGTTCCCCACCCATGGCAAAAAAAGTTGACCAGGATTAGAGGACAACCTTTCTAATGTAATTTGTTATGGGGGAGGCACTTTCAGTTGTAGGTTAGAGGGAAAGGAATCTAGGGTTCAAACAATTCTAGGCATTCTGGAAGAATTGATCCAGAGAACTGTATAATTGGTTTCAGAGACATTCTTAGGTAGAAAGATTCTAGAGTCTATAGATAGATTCATCATATGATCTATAATCCACTTGTGAATCATTTAGATTAAGTAAAGAAATACAAAAAAAATCTTATATTTGAATTGTACAGAAATTCCATTCTTTGCAGCACCCATAAAATCAAGATAACACATCTGAACTTATTTTGGGAGTAAAGCCCTAGGATTTGTTTGACTAGATATTGAGGCTTTTCATTTTTAGTAGATTCTTGTGAAGGTCTTGTAGAGGATACCACTGTATCTAAACAGCTTTTGTCATGGAAACAACTCGTCCCTCCTCCCCTCAGATATAGATTAGATAGAACATTTGTGTACATATCTTATAAAAGCACAGTGACAATGGTGTGATAACAGTATCATTTTCAATTCAATTCAACACGCCTTTATTAAATACTTACTACTTGTTGAGGATGGAAAGACCAACCAAAATAACATCTGCCTCCAAGGAACGGATAGTCTACTGGGATGAAACAAAATGTATATAATTAAGTAAAAAATACAAGAAATTTTTAGTCAGGGTGGTGATGCTGCTGAAGTATCAGGAGTTAGGAGGTGGAATATCATATAGAGAACAGCAGGTAGATTAGTTTGCTGGAATGTAGAGTGAATTGGGGATGGAATATGAAATCAGCCTAGTTGTATCAGCAATGCCATATTCACAATGCCTATAGAGATTACAAATAT